>NW_005054557.1:52379-147591 GCF_000277835.1 Geospiza fortis | reverse complement strand
TGCGGGCTGAGCTCCGTGGCCGTGGTCTGAGCCCCGTGCGGAGCCCAGGGCCCCCTCCCCCTCCTCGGGGCCTCTCGGTTCCTCGGCTTCCTCCTTCTCTCCTGCCCCCGCCGCCCCTCGCGTATGCCGGCGGAGTCGTTCCGTGTCACTAGGGAAACTTAATGGATTGACAGGCAGGATCCCGGTCCTGCCGCGCTGATCTTGTGTGGATTTGTGGCCTCGGTTTGGTTATCCTTCCCCTCTGTGCCTCAGGGCTCATCCTTAATAGGGTGATGCTAAGCTACCGGGTGTGCTGAGGCTTAATTCATTAACCTTCTGGGAAGTGTGCTGGTAGCTAGTCAGGGCGAGTGTTCAGGAACGCAGACACCTGTGTGATGGCTGAACACTCCTCAGGTACATGGCAGGATTGGGAAGCTGCATCCTGTCCCCGTTTGCCTTCTCTTGTCACTGAGGTTTGTGGGAAAAAGGCAACATCCTGCTTCAGTGAATCCTCACTGTTCAGGAAGATTGTCTGGGAGCTGTTACATCAGAGCAGAGGTGTACATCTAATTTACCTGTAATTATTTTGATCTCCAAACAGGTTAATGATTGTCTTTGGGAGCTTGACACATGCTGACACAACTTGCCGTGATGATTTAGGTTCTTTCTACTCCAGTTGTCAACTTTCAAACTCGTAGTGCTCCTGGCAGAAAGGAAAGTGTGCAAGTACTTCCATCTGCTTTAGTACAAAGTCCAACAGCTTAGCCTGAATAGTCTTCTCTGACAGTTCCAGCTAAGCTTCTGGACTTTGCATCAAAGTGGCTGTGCACTCACATGCTCTGCCTGTAAAGTTCTAGAGGAAATAACTGGGAACAATGTAATTATCCCACTTCAGCTGTTTGCTAAGGGTTGTGTACCTGTGTCTGTGTAATAAAGTTGGGCAATACATTGTTATGTCTAATATCTTCTCAGATTTGGGGACTTGCAGAGTGTGTCAGCAGCACACTTGGATTTTCCTACTGCTTTTAAATGGTTTCCGTGGCTAGAAAATTCATTGCACGCTAGTAATTATTAGTTCCTTGTGTATCTTTTGCTGAGGCAAAACCTTCAAGGCTGTGGCATTGTCTTGGTTCAGTTTCTATCTACAAGTTCACTGCAGTGCTAATCAGAAAGCTTTTTCTGTATTCCCACTCTTCCAGAGTGTCACTGCAACTCGTGTAGCAAATGGATTTGTGTGATCACTCTTCATCTGCCTCAGTGCCCAAGTCAAATACTTGGTTCCATCTGCTACTCAAAGAGGCTTGAGCCAGCCTGGATGCTGCTGTCCTAAAGAGGCTGAAGTCTCTCATCTAACTGCACTAATGAGGCAGACATCCTTAAAAGAGAGGTACTCACTGGAGTTAGATGATTAGTGTAAAAGGAGCCTGCAATCCTTGAGTACTCTTACATTGTAGAGCTGCTCCTGATGTAGAAGTTGAATGAACTCGGGGTGTTTTCTGTTGGTTTGCGATCTAATCTTATTCATACTTTTCTCACTTCCAAGTATGTGTTGTGTCTTCAGTTGTTAAACAACCTACAAGAAGTCAAATGTTTTCAGTCCTTTTTGTTTTCTTGACAGACTAGCGGGCTAGTAAACTCCTAGGCTGGGTTCCTGTGGAAACAAAGCTTATATAAGCAAGTTTTGACTGATCCTTATCCTTCCTTGTGGTTTGTAAATTTTTTTTCTGTCTGATTTTTTGTAAGTTTCACAGAGGTGCAGGTAGGTCGGTTTTGGTAAGGTAAATGAAATAGAGGGGGTGCCTTCTGGGAAGGGAAGAGTACAAGAATGAGTTTAGGTTTTACTGTATAACAGGAAATGCATGTTGAGGAGGGGCAAGAGAACTCTGTAAAGCATCTGAATGTAGGAGAAGCCTCAGCTGGAACTTCACATTCTCAGTTCTGAGATTAATGAAATATGTGAAGGCAAATCATGCTTTGGTAGTTAGAGTTCTCAGGAAAGTATCTGTTTTGTGCTCTATGTTCTTTCTGACTTTGTTCCTTATCAGTTACATGGCTTCTGCTCCCTGCTGCTTTCCTGCTCTAAGTATGATTTAATGTTCAGGAATTTTACTTATATAAACTTTGCAGTGGCATAAATTTCCTCTCCCTGTAATGGGGGAGGCAGTCATATATCTTAGAATTCTTCCTTGTCTGTCTTCCTGAAACTTTTGTTTCCCAGCTTCTCATTTGTTTTGTTTCTTATTCTAGTCTTGTTTCCTCATTATTTGTTTGGAAACAATACAGCCTTTAACTATGATCTTGCAGTTTTGCCACTAATTACCACATGAAGGGTTTGAATTCTGATTTTGTTTCATATCTGAATGGCAGGGCTTGAAATGCAAACTAGGTGACCATGGGTGCTCTAAAAATAATAATATAAATGGATGTTGTCAGTGGGACTGTAGGAATTGAACTCCTTTAATCAGACTGGACTTTTCTTCCCTTGTGTGTAATAAGCTGTGGAGGTTCTGTCTGTGGAATCATAAGTATCTTTTTTTTTTTTTAATCTGAGGTTTGGCTAGTAAGTACCAAGAAGAATGTGAATGTTTCTGCCACTTCAACAGTTCCTGGACAAAGAAAGGATACAGAAACAGAAGCAAGCATCTCCATTTGCATGACATGTTTTTCTACATAGGGATTTTGCATTCTCCTGAAGGTACTTTCTTCAGGAAAAAAACTTTTCACAGAAAGAGTAGTTCTGAGGGGTGCCAATGAAACAGACCATGCCAAATGATACTGCCTTGTTGCTTAGCAAAAGAGATCTCAGTGTTGCCAGTCTTCATTTGAAAAATACTGGCGGCTTCTATTTGATTAAAATATGAAAGATTTTTTTTATAGTTTGAATGGCCATGTAAGTCTTATTTCTGTTTTTGTAAGACATGATATTAGTGTCTACATTTCTCAACTTACAACAGTGTCAACTTTTTCTTTATGGTAAATGTAAATTTCTCCTGGAATAATGTATCTAGTGTGTTATGCCAGCAAGTACAGTGTCAGCTATTTTTATGATGACTAGATTAAAAAGTAGTTTTTAGTATTTGCTTTCTTTGATGTCTTCCTTTTTAATATAGCCAGCATATGTTAGCTTCAGAGATGCCTACAGGAATGTAAGGGATTGAAGGAATTCTGCACTCTTCCCACGTACATCCACTCAAATTTTTAAAATTCCTCAGGAAAGCAGAAACTTCCATGGGAACAAGTGAATCAAATGTGCAGTTTAATGGGTGAGGAGAACCCACGCAGCTGAAAGAAATTTACTTCCCTCAAGGTAGGGAGTGGGTTAAAAAGTACTAGTTAAAGAAGAGCAAGTTGTATTAAGCCTACAGAATTTCTTAATATGAATAGTGTTTGCTCTTCTTCCTTTTCTTTAGCCTCCTTCTCCAGTGGAATTAGATAAACTGTGCATTTGCTTAGAAAGGACTTCTCTATCAGCACATAGCATTTCCAATCAGCAGTAGATTTCTGAGGTGAAGTACAGTTTCTTTTATTCACTAGGCATAAAGTTTTTGGCAAGATAAACTTAGATTTGTAGGAGAGGCTTCAATAAATGTTTATTCTGAAGTGATTTCATCTCCCATAGCTTAACTGAGAATTTCCCACTTCCATGATCTGATTTAATCCCTTGTATCGTTTCCTAAACCTACCACTGCTTACATTTAAGTTTGGTAAATCAACTAACCTAATACCATAAGAAGATAGGACAGGCAACAAAGCTGGAAGCACCAGGTTTTTACTGCTCAGAGAACTGGGAGGTTGAGGCTGTGGGAGGCTGTGAAATGGACGTTTGTAGAAAGTGGCCTCGTAGGCATTTCTGGTGTGGAGTCTTGTTTTTTGAAATAATGAAACAAACAAAACTAGATTCCTGGAGGACCTCAAATAATTCATCTAGACAACAGCGACCACCTGTGTGTTTTTGACAAAACTGTGATGCTGCAGTCTTGCAGTCCTTTGGGATATAGTGAAGTTTGGATACATATCTGGAGAAATGCATAACACTTGACTATTACTAAACTAACTATGGAGGCTAAAATTAAAAAAATTGTTTGGAAGTACCTTTTTGAACACAAAGCAGCAGTCAGGGGTATAGTTAAGTGTTGTGAAAAAGAGAAGAGACTTAAATATATCTGCAAGAAGAGAGATTAACATGGACCAATAAACATCTTTTAATTCTTGGGGATAACCTCTGTTCTCTTCATTGTCCATACCAATAACTATTACACCTTCAGTTACAAATTAAATGAAAAGTGTGCGCTTAAATGGTTGCTGTATATTAGTGGATTACTTGATTTACAGATAAAGTATATAATGGATACATTGAAATTGCCCTTACCTCATCATGCTGAATGCTGAAGTGCACATTATTATTATGGCTACATTGATACCTGAATTGCCTCTGGTCAGGTAACAGGTTTCCTGCTCTTGAGTGACAGCTTGGAAGCCTGTCTAGATTACAGTGCAGGGCAGCTCTACCTCACTGGCTTGTCCAGGTGCATATCAGAGCTAGCCTTGATCTGGGAGCTGCTGGAGTGAGCTTATTCCCTCTGGGGCCTCTTGGATATCTCTGTAACACCCGTGTTTTGCCAGCACTTTTACTATGAGGGTTTGTCTTCATCTGCAGATTCTAGGAGTTGTGTTATTTTCCACTTGATTACTGTTGAGTCTGCTGAAGTGTGATTGCTAAAGATAATTTTGTTTTACTGCGTAGTTCTAATTAAACTTGGTGTTCAATTTACGTTTTGCAAATTTTAACATGATGACCTAAATCCTTCTTTTATGGAACAAGATAATTGTTTGTTACCATAACCTGCCATTAGCAGGTTCCATTATCATGGTGGAGTTGCTCTTAACCAAAATCCCAGGAATGTACTAGAAAAACTTTCAGAAAAACACAGCACAGCTGCCACTTCTTAGTAGTGTGCACAATAAAATGAATGAGGTTGTTGAAAACTAGCCTCTTCAGGATGGCTAGTTAATTTCCCCAGTCTGATCCAAGAGAGTCTGAGGACATGTGGCAAAGAATTATTCAAAGATATTAATAGTTTGTGCATCAGTTCTTAAGTAGTTTATAGGAGCAGCATGGAGTAACAAAGTTGCCTGCAAACCTGGCATTGTGATGGAATGTGTGACTCACGGACTGAATGAATATCCCAGAATTCTCAAATCTCTCCCTTTTTTTTTGGGAAGGTACAGATAGAACTGATTCTTCAGCCATTTCAATTTGAAATGCAAATAGAGCTCATTCCAGCTGTGATCATTTGAATGATCATGAATCTGGAACTGCTAAATGTAATGTTTTCTTTGGGATGTTGATGTCAGGCTATGGTGATTTTATTCATTGAGTTCGTGTCTGTGCTCTGAAAATCTTGGTGGCTTTAACATACTGCCTAAGTGATTCATAATTGACCTTTCTATGCTTAAAACCCAAGTTAAGTACTTACTTGATTCTGTCTGGGCTCTTCTTACTGTGCTGATTTGTCCTGTGCCTCATGGCTGTTTGCTGCAAAAATTAAGAGTTATATTAAAACCAGATAATAAAACACTGAATTTAATCTTTTTTTCTTTTTGCTGATGTACTAATGTATTCCATTCCCTAAGTTGAAAGCAAATTTTATCTCTGAAATATATCCTGTTTTGCCCAAGTTTGTGGTATACAGCATATGCATTCCTAAGTATGACAGTTGAAGCTGGGAATAGGTTATGAATAACAAGCAGAGAATTTGGTGGTATGAGGAAAATATTTAATTCTACTACTGCTCTTCTTTTTTCTGCCCTCCCTTATTCTAACCACAGTTTTCCCTGTTGTATCAGTTTTATCTTTATTAAGTCCTTATTTTTCAAGCCTAGCTCAGTTAGCTGATTTTGACTTCAACAGAAGGCTTACAGGAGATGAGCTAAGCTTTCTAAAACTCCAAGAGAACAGTTCTGCAGTGGTATGGATCTGTATCCATTTGGAAAGTTGACTTAGATGTGAAGATCATGCAGTGAATGTTGACTTGGGTACCGTGGGATTGGTGACTCATGCAGGCCACATAAGTAAAAAATACTGAATGAGTGGATCTTGCAGCAGTGTCAAAATGCATAAATAAGGATTCCTTTGGGTAGTTCTCAATAGACAGAACGACTTCTGTGTGGTTTTTCTGAAGGGCCATGGGCTCAGCTGGTAATATATCAGGATTTGAAGATCAAATATTCTACTTAAGTTCAAGGAGAACATTGTGGACTGAGGGTTCTTATGTCCAAAAATTTTTATGTCTGATTAAAGGTCAGAAGAGAAAATTTAGGAAAGATGCAGAAAACCAGGGGGATGTATATGATTGTATTGCTGAAGTCATGGGGATAGAGTTTTATGTGACTCATCAGTTGAATTTAGCATTTTTTATGGTTTCATGTTAATGCTTGCTTGAACTTCTGAGTATGTGTCCACACAAAAGTGTGAGCAAAGCTACTTCTTTCTACCTAATTTTCCTACTTCTCAAGTTGACAGTTTGTGTTGAATTATCCCTAGTTTTTAATTCCCTCCATAGTAAAATGAATGTTGAATTTCCCAGTACAATTCTGTGGAAAGAAGCAGTTGTCATTTCCATAGACAGATCTACTGCTAGGACAAAAGCATGAGCTGGAATTAATAAGTGGCCAATAACTGACCAGTTGGTTATACAGCAGTTGTTTTTCTTACAAGTTGCAGTTTCAGCAGTTTTGAACAATTAGATGTTCTTCTGTTTTAGCTCATTATGAGGAGGGGTAGGCACAAATCAGTACAGCTCATATTAAAGTGAGTTTTAAACTTTTATTGGATGCTAGGTAGGAGATTGACTTCTTTTTATAGTATACTGGTGTTAAAGCCTATGTTGCTCATGACCAGTGATGGCAAATTCTACAGTCACAGGCCACAGATGGGGAAGGAAACAATACTTTTATTTAAATGGTTATGGAATTGCTGTCTGTAGTGTTGCTATTTTGACTTGGAATGCAATCAGTACTAATAAGTCCTATTAAACAAGCTACAGTGTTTGTCTTAATTCTCTGTTTGATTGGACTGTATTTGGGTGTGTTTTGTGTGGGGTTTTTTGTTTGGGGTTGTGTTTTTTTCTTCTTTTTAATAAGGACTAGGGTAGCAAATAATTTGTTTTCCCAAAAGCAACTGAAATTCTGATGAGGGAGACTAGGAAGGGAAAGAAAAATATGGTCTTGAAAACTCATAATGCACATAAATACGGCTTTGAAGTAGCTTGAGGGAGTTGGGATTTGGTGCTTTTAGCACTTTGCCCATTTTTACATTGTTTATTAGTATTTTTTATGCAGTGTAATTCTGTACCTCAGTTCAGATACATTGTTTGCCAAGGGCATTGCATTTCTTTAAAGAAAAAATTTTTGTGTTTTTCTTGCTGCGCCAAGCATTAGGATATGGTCTGCAGTTTTGTCTTTTCTTACAGACATTGCTGCCTTCCTCAGTGGTTACAGGCCAGAAGGGAAATGGTGAAATCCTTTTACTTAGCCTTCAGCTATGCTTTGGAAATCAAAGAGAGTAATTGCATGCTGTGGCTAATGAGCTGAGCAGACCAAAACATCACTAGATAGGTGTTCTGGAGATTGCCCTGTCACACTTCCAGCCAAAGTTCAGAGAATGTTCTGAGTCACTTTATACAACAAAATTGTGTGCTCAGAGTTTCTGGCGAGCTAAGATCAAGTCTTGATAATTATTGTTGGATGACTGATTCTTTCTTTCCCAAACTCTGGTCATTTATGAACTTGCTTTTTAACACACTTGTGACCTATAAATTAGTGATTAGCTTCAAGCAGGAAAGATGAGCTGTTAGGCCATTTGAGACAATAGATAGAGAGCTGTCCATAGAACAGTTACCATCAGCATCTCTCATTTAAACTGATTTGTTAATGACACTATGAAAGCAAATACCATAGGCAATAAATGTTTTAAAAGTATTTTTCTGTTTGTTCAAAATGCTTCCAGTGCTTGATTCAGGTAATGCAATTGAAAGTAGAAGATTTCAAGTCCAATAAAAAAGAGGCCAGGGGAGTTCCTGTGAGGTGAGATCTGCATTTCTGTTTGTGCCCTGTATTAAGAAAAATCAAACAAACTCACAAAAAACCCACAGAATCCTTTGTACTCAAGTGAGGCATTTGTGAGAATCTTTATTTCTTGGATTGCTGACTTCTCAATAACTTCAGTAATGGTGTTAACTGTTTCTTGGCTAAAGTCTTGGATATTTAGCATAGTTTAAAAAACTTGAATTTGGCTCGTGATAAAAACAGTAACTGTCAGTTATTTAAATTTATCTAGGGCAGAATGACAGTAAATATAATTACTTTCAAAATAGGGTCCTCTAATTACAGTATACCATGAGATACAGTTTAGTTCCATTTCTGTGACAAGTCAATAGACTGTATTTAATAAAGCATTTTCAACAGTAATTCCTGAAGAAAATGGCTTAACTTTTGTAGGCGGATTATTTCAAACTTAAAAGTGCAATACCAATATTTATAAGTTTTAGGGACAGTATTACAGTGAAGTTGAATATTCCAAGTGTGTATAATTGGTTTAGGGAGCCATTCAGTAGTTGTTAATGCATATGTTTTTAAGTATATGCTGCTTAGAAAGCAGCATTTATTTTATGGATGTAAAAATAGCTTTTCTGATCGAATTTTTTGCTTCCGTGTTTTGTTTTTGCATTACTCCAATCACCAACTGCTTCATCATGTCAACAAAACTCTGCATTAAGACACAAAACTTCTAGAACTCATTAATGCTGCTTTTGACATTTCATATCTTTTTATGCATTGCTGAATGAAGAAAATGTAAATTCACTGTGCACAGGAAAATAACGCCTGTTGTTAATCTTATAGGAAAACCTATTTAGAAGCTCAACTTCATTGCTTTGGATTTGATAGAACACTTGATTTTGCCTTGGACATATCTTTTGTTCAGTTTTTGGAGAGGTAATTCCTGCTTATGGTGCTAAGCCCCAATTAAAACACTTAAATTCAGGGAATTTTTAACCATAGCAATAATCTTTGGGAGATACACTCATCTTCCTGTTTATTCTCTCATCTCTTCCTGATACAGTACAACCTGAGCTTTGAGAATTTATATTTATTATTGTTGCAGGGTTTTTTTACTTATTGTGTCTTTAGATCATGCAGAGAATTCAAAATATCAAGCTGGCATCTATTGAAACTGAAACCCAGTAGCTGGCGCCGTGTGTTTGCCTCAAAGGAAAACATCCACTTCCTATTCATTCCTTGGACAACATGTCCTGAGCAGCTTAGTGGAGAACTTGATGTGGGGCTCTTCCAGAAACTGAAAGTGTTTTTTTAATTGGCAGTTAACAACTCAATGCAGAATGTGTGGCGATGGCTGGGATCCTTTCTCAGCTGCTTAACTTTTGGAGCAGTTTCTGACATGTTAAACTTGAGGAAAAAATTCTTTTTTGCAGGAACAGGTGTTGTTTTGTAGATTTTTCTGTTTTCATTGTGTCATCTGTTGTCAGTTTGCTGATGGTTGATTACTGAGACAGAATTAATGCTCTGATTCCTGGTTTATGTATGGTTGATGGCTCCTGTTTAGCAATTGTCTGGCACCCATGTGAGCTGGAATATCTTCTGCTTAGTATACTCTTAGAATAGGTATCATGCAAATCACATCATCCAAAATACTCTGGTAAAACATGAAGTCTGGCCAATCACTTCTGCAATAAAAAATCCAATCCCTTTAGACCAGCTCAATGTTGCCTATGAAAATGGACACTGCATTGTGTTCAATAGATGCAGTGCTTAGCACTGAACATTAGGTTTTTGTCAACTTAAGGTATAAAGTCATTAGATTGATCTGCAATTCTTTAGAATTAATGGTTAAAGGCTTTTATTGATGTTTGTGCTCTCCATATCAGGGCTGACAGGCAAGCCCTGATGCTGTAACTAAAGCTTTTTAACTTTAATTCTGAATTCTAACAATCTTTCTAAGCAGAGACAGTCTGGGAAATGGCTAATCATTGGCTGCTTCAATTCATCATCCAGAATATTTCATGCACTAACATTCATCAGTTAAAGGGGTAATCTGAACAGAGAGCAATGATACCTTTGTCTGCAGCAGTTATTCTGTCAGAACTATTTGCTGCCATTACTCTGAGCTGTTGCCTAACTAAGAAACAAACTTATAAATGGAAGTTTTGGATCAAATTTATAAATGGAAATTCATAGGAGCTAAGAGGAGCTGCACAACTGGGCCCTTCATACCTGTTTCATGCCTTGCTAGTGCGAGTAGTGAGTGGGTTACATTATTTCTCACTCAGATCTTACAGAGGTCAAGCATTTTGTTTGTGGGGGAGAACAACTGTTTTCAATAACAGTGTTTGGCACATCTTTGAAGCTGGGATTGTAGCATGAGCTTCTAGAAGCTGTAGCTAGGAAACAGTTGGTTCATTGCTGTTCTGCAGAACAACTCGTGTATCAGGTTTGTTTGTCTCCCAAAATGCTGATACAACTGAAGCACAGATGGCTCAGTAGTTCAGTTTATTTAGCAGTTGTTTCTGGAATTGTATTCGTTTGACTGAGACAAAGGACTTCAGATTACATTTGATTATGGTGGATAAGCTGGATACTTGTTTACCACCAACAAAACTTGAAAAGTATGCTTGTTAAGCACCTTTTTGTTGGCTTAAGCCAGAATAAGTGTAGCAGTGCTTTAAAAGCTTTTCAGAGTACTTTGGATATGATATCAAGGCAGGCAAAATTCATTATCAGGTTCATAATTCATTTTAACTTTTATAGACTGAGTATTGGTGTTATTATTAGCAATTAAGGCTTCTCCTAAGGTAGAGAACTGCAAAGTAGATACCCATTTTTTACATGGACATCTTCATCTGTGTGCTCTGGTGGTGGTACAACTTGCTACAGAATGCCAGCTGGAGACACACACTATCCTCAGAACAGAAACTCCTTTTTGATGAACTGATGAGGATCTTTTAGGGGGAATGTTGTCCTGAAATTCTTTGAGTAGCCTTTTTTTCATATTTTTTAAAACAGAAGCTCTGTTGGGTATTGCAGGATAAACTAATAGCAAATACTATAAATGAATCCAGAAAAATAATGAAAATTTGATACTCATGTCTTCAGCCTCTTCCACAGGGATTTAACTTTCTGTATTCAAGTTCCCTTCTCAACATCTCTTAACTTGGATTTGGTTTTTGATAACTATCTCTACAGGATTTCTTGTGGATGTTTTTGCTATTTCTGTTTGTTTCAGTCAGATGTGATAAGGGGGAGGTGTAAAATCAGCTTGTCCCATATATTTCCCAAAGCATACAGGGTAGAAAGAAGACATCTGGGAGAAAATTCCTTTTTGCTTCAAGTTATAAAATTTAGAGGACGGGGAATAAAACACCCAGTGGAGTTGAAAAGATGTTATTAAATATGTCTGAGGGAAAACACAGAAATCATCAGTAAGAAGGCTTAGCTAATGCAGTCACACTCAGCTGTTAAACAAAAACCAACAAACTTCTGGGTTTTCTGAAATTCTCCAAGTGCAAAGTGGTTATCCCACACAACAAATCTAGGTCATTTGCTTCAGTTCAGTTGTCTGCAGACAACTGTATTCCACTCAGGCTGCAGTTGGAGAACTCTGGAATGGTTGGAATATGCTGAACCCCTGAGCAGCAATAGCAGTTGTCTCTGTGCAGCCTGAGGCCGGGTTACACTGATTTTTTTGGGTGGACTGAAAATAAGTAATTTTTGCAAATATAGGGGTTCACATGAAAATTTGGATCTGGCACAAAATTTTTGCAGTTGCTGTTGGAAACTGCCTACTTTCAGTTGCAGTGAGTTGATTTCCTCAGCTCTGGAAGGATCTTATTGCAAGTTTTTAACTGAAGAAATCAGCTTCAAAATCATAAACAATTCACAGCTTACAACATTAATCTTTTTACTTCCCTTTCTGCTCTTTGGCTTAACTCAGACTTTGAGTTACTACTTATTTCACCAGGTTCCACTCTTGCTCTTGGTTGGAATATTTAGTGACTATTAGTGAAACATGGTCATTTTTCTTGTGAATCAGAAGGTAGAGACAAGAAAACTTGAGACTCAATAAACTTGCTGGGCAGAAATGATAAAATACTGTTGCTTCTTCTTAGGCCTCATGCATTGTTTTAGAAGTTTTTTCAATAAAACAGGTTGAGTGGAAATGTGAAATTTATCTTTTCCATCTGCTCTGCCCAGTTCTTAGGTCTGCAACCCTTGAGGCATCATAGGTCAAGAGGTTTTTTTCCATTTATAGGAAAAAAAAAAATGTACTGAAGTTTAAATGATACGTTGCACTGACTTGTTTTGAGCTGGTCATTTGAGTTGTCCTTGCTCTTAGTTAAAACAGATGGGAATGTGAAATCAGCACACTGGACTCATGTTATGATGAAATACACAAAGGCTTACATGAATTATTTCCTTGTCTAAGGTATTGGACTGGTGGTTCAGGTACATTCAGATTTGTACTAAGGCTGAGGATGTGAGGGTCTGTTTGCTGTATCAATGTCAAGCTGTTTCAGTTCCTGTCACAAATGCAAAAATTTAACCTTTCTACCCAGCAAAAACTGCTTCAGGCTGGTGCTCATTTCAATCACCATAACAAAGTATTTACATTAAATTTTATAACCAGCTTGGAAGGACAAATTAATTTATTTTCTCTGCTAGTCAAAGATGTTTAGAGTAATGTTAATTTTACACTTGAAAACAATGAATAACTTTTTTAGATACACCATAAAATAGATTCAGTAATTCATACCTAAGTCTTTTCCTATTGGTAATCTCCAGGGACCTGTGGAAGTGCTAGCATGGATTTTGGTTGGCTAAATCAGTTTGTCTTTGCAAGAATGAAAACTACTTCATCAAAGTCAGTGCTGCTTTTTAGACTCTGAGGCTGTTCTGGACTGTTGGAATGTCCTGGGTTCCCTGAAGTGAAGGCCTAAAGGGCAGACCAGGTGACTATTTTTGTGTAGCAAGCTGGTATTCTACAATGCTGTCAGATTTCTTCAGCATATTTTATAAAAATGCATCTCTTGGGTGTGTAGGTGTATTTCATTGCAGTTTGCAGTTAAGGTTGGCAGTGTGTGAATTGGTGCTTTAGGTGAGAACAAGGTTTGCAGAATGGAATCTATACAGAATCATTCCAGAGGCAGACTGAGGAGCAGGAAAGCACTCTTGTTCAGGTCATATGGGAAATCTAGTACTTCTGCACATAAGCCCTGGGATTGTTTCCATAAAATTCCAATAGTAAGAAAACTGGGGTAGTAGCAGTTGAGTCTTCATTGGTAAAACTCAGTCTACTGCGTTGACTTTTTGTGTTTGAACTCATGATCAATTTTAGTTCTTCTCAAGTCTTCAAAGTTAATTTAAAAACAGAGTATTTGAGGTTCCTGTTCTGTGCTTGAACAACTGATTTGTGGAAGAAGAATTCAGAGGAGGAAAGATACATAAAGTTCTGTTTCTATGATGAAAGGTCAGATTGCCCTTTTTTGTGTTATTTCATAGAATCATAGAATGGTTGGGTTGGAAAGAACTTAAAACATCATATAGCTACAACCTCCCTGACATGAGCAGGGACAGACACCTTCCACTAGACCAGGTTGCTCAGAGCTCCATCCTCCTGGCCCTGAAAACTTCCAGGGATGGGGCATCCACAGCCTCTTCCAGTGGCTCAACACCCTCTAAGTAAAGAATTTCCTCCTCATATCTCATCTAAATGTTTCCCAGAGCTGAACACAGCACTCCAGGTGAGTGAAGAGGGGTAGAATTACTGGGCTGGCCCCATGGCTTTGGGTGCAGTCCATGGTACATTGGGCTCTCGGGGATGTTTCAAAGCTTCTCACCCACCAACACCTCAAAGTCCTTCTGCCCAGGGCAGCTCTCAATCCATTCTCTGCCCAGACTGTGCCTGTGCTTAGCTGTACTTGTGCTGTTTGAATACAAATAAAATGGTACTGCAGCCTCTCTAAAGTGAAGAAGATCCTGCAGGGCCCTTTCTTTACAACTTGGAGCTCTCTTAGATGACAGCAGGAGAAATGCTGAGTGTTTTCAATACTGCAGCTTGCATCCTGTGTCCCATACTTTGAGAAATTTATAACAAATACTCCGAGAAGGGGAAAGCAAAATAGTCCACTGGAAGGAATCTAGAAACATTGTACAAATATGCAGAGATGGAGGAGGTATGACAGCTGAAGTGCAGTTGAAATTAATTAGGAAGCTAGAAGGCATAGGAAGATCTGTACGAACTGATTTATGGAGTAAAGGACTTACTGAAAAAGTTATAAAAGCTTTTTTACCTCTGGTTTTATTGGTAGGTGAAGGATGTACAAGTTGATGCTGTTAGAATTGTGGTAGCTTGGTTTTTTGGGGTTTTGTTGTTTGGTTTTGTTTTTTTTCCTTTTGAGAAGGTTTTATAATTATCTTTCTGTACAAAGGGCAGGATATAGAGAAGTTTGCTTAGCTGTGCACAGTGAAAGAGACAACAGTTCCAGTTAAAATGCAAGAAATTCTGATTAGGTGTAAGAGAAAAAATACTCCCTGTGAGGATGATCAAACCATGGAAAGGGCTTATGCCTGGAGAACTTTTGGAATCCCCAGTGCTTGGAGGTCTGTGGAACTCAGCTGAGCATCCTGATCATGATTGGACCTACTTAAGAGCAAATGTTAGACTGCATAACCTCCAAAGTTCCCTTTCAGCCTTAAATAGTCTGTAATGGCATGAGTCACTAGACTGACAAGCTTGTAGAATTAAACTCTCCTTATATTTTTAGATTATTAGTCAGATTTCAGGAAGTGTGGTATTTAAGTTTTCCTTCGTTACCACCAGTGTTTATGACCCATGGATTGTCTGTATAAAAAACGTGTTGTCTTTGCTGTCTGAGTATGGACTGAAGTTTGTGCTTGGCTTACAATATTTCTGAGCTCACAGTTATTTTAGAAATTGTAGAATGATTGACCTGTGTGTAGAAAATGGATGGTTTTTTCAGTTGTTTCTACTGTATTGTTTTTAGGGATTCTCAGTCAAGGTGTTTACATTTTCCTTCCTGAAGAGGTAACTTTTGGTTAGATGAGCCCCAGAGCTGCCATGTGGCAGCAGTAAACACTTGAAAACTCTATGAACATACAACTGAAACAAACACAGGTTAAACAATAAAGTACTTTGGTTTATGTACTTAAAACACAACCATTTTGAAAATTTAAATAGAATGGCAAAAATAACTTAATGTATTTTCATTTTCAGAGTATTCACCCGGTGTTTGTGGATTTTTGAGGGGTGGGGGAGTGGGCTTGTGGCTTTTTTAAAAGTCTTTCCAGTCATGAATGAATCTGGAGAAGTTATAGTGGAGAATGATTGAAGGGATGTGAGCAGACTCAAGCTCTGAGAAAATGAAATAGAGTATTTGGGGAAGATTAAGTCATAATGAGTTCATCCATGCCCCCCACATACCCATTGTGGAAGTGCAAGATTGTTTTCTAAACTGTTTGAGTATATGGCTAATAATTTTTTCTACAGATGTGATTTATCCAAGCTTGCTCTTCCTTCAGAAGATTAAGGAATAGATTGTTCTTAAGTGATTTCAGAGCTCAGTTTATATATGTACCACTATAAAACATAGAACTTAACATTTCAGGCACTTAGTTTGATTTAAAAACTAAAACTTAGTTGTATTGGAGGGAAAGATTTCATTCAGTGGATACCAGTATAATTTCTGTTACAGCAGAGCATGTCTTGAGATTATATCCAACATCATTAATTTACTTCTGCCATCTCATTTAATCTCTTTGAATTTTAAAAAACAAATAATACAACCAGAATAAACAAAACCTGTGGAGAAAATAGTAAATATGAAGTTTTTGGAGGTAGTGTTTTCAATATGCAGCAAGATAGTCAAAATATCTCATCCATAGGGCTTAAACTTTTCTTTATAGAAAGAGGATTTTTTACTCTTCCTCTTTCCCACTGAGACAGCAAAGTTGTTGCTATGCTCAAATTGTCAGAGTTATCTAATACACTGTAAGGGTGGCCATCCCTTGTGTGCAAAGAGATGGAAGTAATGCAACAGACTGTACAGTGAGTTATTTTCTTTCCTACTATAATGAAGACGGGAATTACACAGTAGCTCCTGCAGGAGGCTTCCCTGCCCTCTAAGGACGTCTGACTGCATTTAATCTGATTTCCTTCATTAAAACTGAAATGAAAGGAATGCATGAAAAGGGGAGATGCAGTTATTTTTGCATGATAAGTACAGATGGGGATATGGAGTTGTTTCTAAATCTGAAAGAGCATTTTAATGCCATAAGTATTACAGGCACTGCTCTACTAATACAGTTAACCTATGCAATAGGATTTAATGAGGCCACAATTGTCAGTTTCTATTCCTGTGGTAGAACTGCAGTGTAAATCCCAGCTACTAATTGCTGGTGTGTTCAGATGCCAAGTCATAGAACAGATGAAGGAAATGATCAAATAAATTCTCACACTGATTAGTTCCCTCATTGAATTCATCATTCAGCCGCTAATTCTGGTGCAGGGGTGGGAAGGGTCAAACTTTGGCTGGAAGCAGCAAAGCTGTTGCTGCCACACAGGAGAAAAGCTGGTGCTAAAGTGAAGGGTGAGTTGTGACATTTGTAGCCTGGCAGTAATGTTCTAGAACAACACTTCTGACAAACCACAGTGCTCACGTGAACGCCTGGCTCAGGTCTGGTTTCAGTTCCTGTGCCACTGCAAAATAAGCCTGTGCTGGAAGCACCTGGAGTGTGCTGGAGGGTGCTAGAATGGTGATTAGGTTTAACCTAGATTAGGTTAATGGTGAAGTTTAACCTAGATTAGGTTAAACTTGAGTTTAGCTCATTTCATGCTTCTGAAACTGGCAGGAGCTGGGAAAAGAGGGAGTTAGCAGATAAAGGGAAAGCAAGGCAGGCATTGAATGCAGCATTGTGTAATAAAGGCTGCAGAAAGGCAGGGGCAGTTGAAGGATGGAGTCAGTTAGGTGTGGTTAAATAATCTCCCTGGAAAGTAATGAGCTTCAGAACATGTACTTTATGACTAAACTTGTTCATTTTCATGGAGCTGATGTCATAATGTACATTAGGGACAAAGTCAGCAAACTCTGGTTCATTCTTTTAACAAGGGCTGCAAAAGAAAAAGGAATTAAATTTGGCACAACTTATTCAGGGCAGCTGTTAAGGTGCAGATTCTTCCAGATTACCCTGGGATATCCGTCAGGAGGGCAGCTTGGCTGTCAGGATCTCCTCTTTGAGCTCAGGAAGAAAGAGAGGAGCATAAAAATGGGATTTGGGGGTGGGTACCAAAAAGAACATAGGCACTTCCTCAGGGTGTGCAGGGATGGAACTAAAAAAGCCAAAACCTTGACTAGAGGTAAACTGGAAAAGGATGTGAGATGTAACAAGGCATTTAGTGTAGGCATATTGGTAAAGCAAGGAAAATGTGACTGAGAGAGGGTAATGAAAGAATTAAGTTCAAGAGTAACTATTTTTGACAGTAGTCACTTGAAAAATTAGTTAGAACAGATGTTTTTATGGATTAAATTGCTCCATTACAGAAAGTGGGTGATAGTTGCATTCACAGGATGCTATAATGAATCCTGCTCTTTGTTACTTAAAAAGCAAAGTTCTTAAAAGTATTTGGAAATGAGTTTCCAGTTTTTATTTTCTTGTCCTGCAATGAAAAATTGAAAGCCACGTTTCAACTGACATCGATACCTTAAGATCTCCTAATTTAAAGTTCTTCTGTTAGCCATTTTATGTGACTTTTAGAAATAGGGTATAAAAGTCTTCTTTTATGTCATCTTGTTTAGTAATTGGAGATTCACAGAGGCTTTTCTTTACTCATAATCAGATTTTAATAGAGGGGATTAAAGCAGATACCTGGGAACTGGTGTTTCATGGGTGTAACATGTTTTTAGTGCTAATACATAGTTGGTGCCCTGAGTCTTTGATCTGAAAAGAAAAATGTGACTAATGTGGTTTATGCCAGACTTAGCCTTAAATGGCTGACTGAGTAAATTCAGTGTATTCTGGAAGGTCATTATAGAGGTGATCATGTCTTTTCTTTTGCATGGGCAAATTACTTTCTGAAACTGTGCACAAATATTTGCACCATTGTTAGTGAATGTGTGGGTGTACTCTAGAAAGTGAAAATAAATAATCTTCTTTCAGGAGAAGCCTGACCTTTGATTGAAACTACATTCTATTTTGAGGGTGATATGATTCCTTGATCCTGGCTTAATTTTATCTCCTCCAAATACACAGGTTAACCTCCTTGCTGCTCTGTTAGACTCTAGAAAATGGCAGAAGTCCCATAAAACTTCCTTGAAGAACTGTTCTGTCACTTTTGGTCTTGTGCACAGAAGATTTTGCTCCTGTGGGTGTAAAGGAAAAATTAAGGTCCATTTTGTCAGTTCATGTGGATTCTGACCATGTGCCTCTGCAGGGGATGGTGATTTTTAGTGTCAACCTTCAGCAGCTTAGTTTTAGCCCACCAATATAATCGTTACTTTGCTGTCTCAGAGTTCTGTATTGAGAATCATCACCTCATAAGATTGCTGATACCCAAGTTCATAACATTCTTTATGGCATGTTTGGCCAGTATTATTCAAAACCACACTAAATTTAGAAAACTTGATCCAGAGATAATATTTCTATTTGAATCTTTACTTGTGTGCTGTTTCCTGCACCAACCTCTGACAGGGCTTGAGAGACCACTTCATCTCATTGTGTTGGTATAACTTAGCCACACCTTCACCAGAGCTGTCTCATTTATGAGGCAGGGTCTTAAGTCTTTATCTTATGCCTAGAGATTTAATTCCAACCCCCCTGCATGGCAGGAGCACCTTCCACAAGACCAGGTTGCTTAAAGCCCCATCCAGCCTGGCCCTGAGCAGGTGGATTGAGACTTGATATTTAAGTCAGTGGGACTTGATATCAGTTTCAATATGTACTCCTGTACTGTGTAATGTGCACAATATAAAATATACCCCAAAAATGGAAGTTAAAGATGAACTAAAGATGAAATAAATGCTATTTTTGCATTTTATTAATAGTGCAATATATAGTTTCTTTTCACACCCCAGTGGATTGTCTTGCACCCTTCTCTGGGTTTTCACACCTCACTTTGGAAATCACTGCTTGTCCTACAGAGAGATGCCCTAGGCAATATAAACAGGAGATCTAAAGACCTGAGAGAAATTACCTGTGAAGAGTCCTGCAAGTTTTTTAATATATATATGTTGGTGACTGCATTTGAAACTAGTGGGTTTGACAGAGTTTGATCCCTGCATGTTAAATGCATTGGTTTATCTTCCCTTCCTACTTCTGTATTTCTTGGATTGGGAGTAGGAAAGGCCAGGTAAAGCTTTATGACATTCAGTGGTCTGTTTTACAGCAGCTTTTCAAACCTGTGGAACAACTGCATGTTTGACTTGGTTTATTGCAGAATATAGGAGTTCTTGGTTTCTTTTAATTTTTGTAACTTATGTGATGTCTGTGTTCTGTTAATTCAGACTAAAATGTTCTGATGTTTAACTTTGAATGTTAATGATACATGTTCTCAGTGCCAATATTCAGTATCATGTAATCTGTGTTTGGGACATCTTTATTTGCAAACCTTTTGTTAGGTACTCTCCTATAAACAAGTTTTCATCATCTTTATGGGTATCTTAAAAAACTAGGAGTTTGGATTTTTTTTTCCCTCTAAAAGGGAACTTATTCCACAGCCAGCTTAGGAGAGAACAGAGGACCTTTGTTTTATTCGTTAAAAACAAAAGAAAAATTACTATAGTATAAGCCAGTGAGCCAAATAATATTTATAAGCTTAAGGAAGTGAGAGCTTTGCTGGATTGTCCTAATCTTGAGAAGTGATGACTCTAACTTTCCTTTGGACTGTGAACTTTATGGCTTGACTGTGTGCTGTCCCAGGATTTAGCTTGCCTGCCCTTCTCCCATGCTCCTGTACTTGGCATGTGTCAGGCTTTACAAGGGCTCTTGGAGATTGTTTTGGTTTGGGCTGGTTATTGTGTGGCTTTCATGTGGTTGGCTTCTCAAACCCGTGCACCCAATCCCTAATGTATCAGCAAACATGATGGGTTATGTAAATGCCAGTCGTTTTAAAATTATGGGAAGAGTCCATGTGCAAATAAAAGTATGGGTAGAGTTTAATGTTCAACATGAGTATATGCTGCTTCTTTATGTGCTTTCCCAGACTATTTATGTGCTATTAGCCTACTTTGATCTGGGTGTTGTTTTTTTTTTAATTGGAACTTTATTGTCAATGAAATTCAGCAAATGAGAAGCTACATCACAATACTATCTGCTACAAGGGTATATGATGAATAATTGAATATTCTGTTGAGAAGAGAGGAGAATAATGAGGTCATCTTGTTATTTGACTAGTAGTGTAAAACTCTGATTATATAGAACATCAAAAGCAGAGTAAGATTTCCTTCTGGCAATCTTCCATTCTTAGAAGGGAAGTAATGTCTGGAAGATGTATGTCAATCGCTCTATTCTGTGCACTTTCTAAAACTTTGGGACAGGAGTGAAGGAACTGCAGGGGCTCTATAGAGAAGTATGAATTGGTGCTGCAGCTTAAATTCTTCTGATTGTTTTTCTGTGGAGATACAGGGCTTGAGGTATGATGCAAAATTTAGCCACTTCCTAAAACACTAAGATTTTCTGCACATAAGAACAAGAAGCCACTTACCACACAGCTTGTCTCTAGTTGGTTTCCAGTAACTTCTTGTCACTAAGGAAGGGCAGTAAATCAGTTTATCCTTAGTTGCACAAGCCAAGGTGAGGAAACAAAGC
The DNA here is from genome assembly GCF_000277835.1 of Geospiza fortis. Classification (NCBI taxonomy): domain Eukaryota; kingdom Metazoa; phylum Chordata; class Aves; order Passeriformes; family Thraupidae; genus Geospiza; species Geospiza fortis. The sequence continues at coordinate 126,720 of NW_005054557.1, read as the reverse complement.
TGATTAGGTACTCAGTAAATTAAATTTTGTTTACGCCTTAAGAGATGTCTCAATCCACTCGTATGAGAGGCATTAGAGTGCAACTTCCTGTGGCCTGATTTGCTTGACTCTTCAGACTTGTTTGTATCATGTAGAATTGGCAGGTGCTATTTATAAAACAGGGTGGACAGTTTCATAATTGGGTTTTAAATTTTGGATGGCCTGGACTCACTTGCTGGTAGCTATGATGCTGACTTACTTCTATGCAGCTGGTTTGTGATTGTGCAAAGCTTCAGTATTCATAGAAGCAGATAAAGGAACTTAGCCAGATAATTATGATCCTAGTTGTGGGGCAAGAGAAGCAAAATGAGCCAAGGGGAGCATTGTGTACAAGCTCTAATGATTTTTTTTTATTGGTTTGGGTTTTTAAATCATGAGTTACCTAGTGCACTTGTACCTTGTGTACAGGGACACCTGAGATGCAGTGCAGAACATGGGATCAAGGTTGTCTTACAGTCATAAGTGCAGATGTGAGGGAATAGAAATTGAACTACTTAATTTTCGTTTTTCTTGGGCAGTGAGTGAAATATTTGGGTGGAACATTCTTCAGCATGTTTAAGGGTGTTGGATTTCTTTCAAGCTCTTCCTCTTGTGTTAACTCTAAAATTTTGCTGATGAGATTATGTTTATTTTAAAGGGTGAAGATGTCAACCGGACACTCGAAGGTGGGAGGAAGCCTCTTCACTATGCAGCAGACTGTGGCCAGCTTGAGATTCTGGAATTTTTGCTCTTGAAAGGAGCTGACATTAATGTATGTATTATTGTATTTGCAAATGGGTCTTAGTCTTCCTACACACACCAAAGAGATTGGTGTAAGTGCTTAAATGGTCACTGAAAAGTATAAATCAAACTAAACAATTCGATGCATTTCAAAATATTTGACAGGTGGGATTCTAGAGGTTAGAAGTTCACAATTATGCTTGTTAAATGTTTTAATTCTCTTTGGACACACTGGAAAAAGTGTGTCTCTTCTTTAGAGACATTCTTTCTTGTTTAAGACATTTTGCTGTAGCTTGACATGCATGGCTTCTTGTTTTGAAAAGACTTGACTAAGCTATATCAGCCTTCCAGAAATCAAGTTCCCAAATACTTTAACCATACACCCCAAATGCTTACAAGCCTTAGAATGCTTGTCCAAAAGATAACATGTAAGACATCTTAGCTTTAGTTCCTAACAAAAATGCTAGGATTTCGCTCCTGGATGTCTGGAAAGATTATTTCTTCCTTGGGAATTTTCCTAGCTGGGGAAGAGTTAAAAATAGCATTTCAGTTGCTCCATTTCTTATTCTTTCCAGGACTGTAGTTTAGAGAGAAGACAGCCTAAAGAATATTTCAGCCAAAACTGTTTTCTGAAGTGATGCTGCCTGTGAAGTGGGAGAATTAGGAGTAATGTTTTTAAATTGGGAAAAACTTGTCAGCTGAAGCTGCACAATTGGCCTAAAATTATGGACAAGCTTTGGGATACCTTGAAGTCTTGTGGAAGATATATCTTGCTATTACCTCTTTTTTTAAATGATAACTTTCCTGTATTAAAAAAGAGGTAAAAAATCCCATGGAATGCATTTCTGGCTAATATCCTTAAATTTTTACTTCCTTACTGATTAAAGAAAATTAAAAAGTTCTGTGAAACATTATAATGTTGTGTGAAATTGTCCTTCAAGTAATTGTATCTCAATTTGCAGGCTCCAGACAAACACAATATCACACCACTCCTATCAGCAGTCTATGAGGGCCACGTTTCCTGTGTGAAATTGCTTCTGTCAAAGGTGAGATAGGAATGTTTTGAACAAGTTATCCATTAGCAAAGCATATTACTGGGATTTTTTTTTTTGCAATAAGATTATGATGCTCCAGATGATATGTTCAGAACATCAAACAAATGCCATTTGTGTAGCTAAAACAGAGAGGGTACTGTGATCATGGTGAAAGATAGCTGAAAGAGAAAGTTGAATGATTTCTGTTGTGTAGCAAAAGTAACAGTGACCGTAACAGTATTGTGGGCTCCAGCTAGAGAGCAGAGCTGCAAATCAGTAAGGGGAAAAAAAATGCATTCCTTCAGTGGATTTGGCTTTGGCAGCTGTTTAAGTGCTTCATGTGATGCAATCTCTGCTGTGAAGTTGCTCAGAGGTGTGGTTTCCCTCGACTTTTGCCAGATGACTGAGAACCCATCTGGGTTGGCAGAGGGAGGGGAAATAAAAGTAGGAAGCCAAGCTTTCTCTGTCCTACAGCTTGTAAATTTTGTCCTGAGGAGAATAAGTTTAATCTGTCTCTGTTTGCACTTTGATTTATATTACAAAAGTGATCAATTTTACAAAGCCAGTAGTTAATTCAAGCAATCTTTTTTCTCCATTCACATGCACTCCTTCTTGATTACACCTAAGTCATTTGGCTAAAGGAATACTTGCCATGTAATACTTTCATGTGCCACTTCCAGGGTAAAGTTTTCCTTAACTGCCTCAATGCTGCATGAATTTCACTTAACTTTGATCTTGTCTGATATTACTCTATGCTTTTTTGTAAACAAATGCAGTGACTATTAATTTACTATTCAAATGGTGTATCCAACTTGCTTAAATTTATTGTGAGGATTGATCCTTCATTTAGGATCATCAAAAAATAAGGTATCCTTTATCCCATGTTGATTTATTTCCATTTCTGGTTTGGAGGGTTTTCCAACCTAGATTAGTTCAAATAAGAAATTACTTTCAAATTTCTTCATGCAGAGTTAAATGTTGATTGCTTCCATTTACATGGGCTAGCTGATGAAATATTTATAAACTGGAAGTTGGCTTATGAGCTCTGTCTGTTTGAGGCAGGACTTATATGTAGAGATTGTTCTGTCTCTTAACACAGTTATTTTATGAACCTTGTTTAACATTAGTTTAAACTAATCATGCCTTGTTTGTACCATAGTTCTTTGGCAGCAGATACCTGGGACTCAGGAGTCAACCCTTACTGAAAGATCTAAAAATTCCTGACTTTTTAATGTTCTTCCCAGTTACTCAGCCAACAATCTCCATTGCTTTCTGTGGTGAATGGACTGTGGAGGTGTTTGAAACCTTTTACGTGAAACTCTCAAGCTGTTGAAGGGAGGAGAAGGAGGAATATTTCAAGATATGTTTCAGACATTGATCCATGTTTTTCTTTAATAATCTGGTGTTTGATTTGTAATGTAAAAGGTTGTGGTTTTTTAGTGTCAGAGAAGCCAATATGTTAAAATAGACAATTAACAGTTTTGAAAGCTTAGAGAATGAGAGCTATTGCATAGGATGCAACAAACTTCATCCATTTGTTCAACTTCCAAAATAGTTCTGCTTTTGTTTTACAAGAAATATCCTGTTAAGTTGGGCAGTTTAGCCCCATTTTTCTTCTCTGACAGTGGCAAAAGGAAGAGCTGTGAGTATGACCACATCTGCTCACTCATTTCCCTCATTCATGGTTGCTGTACTGGGGATTTCAAAGGTGCATCCATCTGTCCCCTGTTCAGAAGTGTTGGCAGATCTGTTGGCCATGACTTTATCCATGTACTTTTTGAACAAGAAAGCATCTGCCTCTGTTGTGTCATCTGGCAACTCTTTTTAGCAGTTTGCTGCTTGCTGTGTAAACCAATCTATTCCCAGCTTCGTTAAGTGCCCCCAGTTCTGATTTCACAGTTTGGTGGGAGCTCAGCTCTCATCATGGGTTCTGTGCTTGTGTCTTTGGGTTTTTTCCAGAACTGCAGCTGGAGCCAAGTAGCTCATGTGTGGCTCTCAGAGCCTGTTTAACATTTGTGCTTTGCCTGGTGACTTAAGTGGGCAAACATCCTTGTTTGTTATTACCCTGCCCAGGAGAGAGGGTTTATATTTATTTGTGTATGTGTATTTTCGGAGTAGAACATAACACAAATATTAGGAACTTTTTACTTTGGGGAAGTAGAGAATGGTATGAAATCATTGTACTTCCATGAGTTTTTTAATAAAGTTGCTTCCAGGCAGTGTTGTACTTCTACAAATTAAAGTCCTCTTGACCTGACCTTTATTGTTTCCTTCTCTTTTTATTGAATGTAGGCAGGAGTCCTTCTGTCTAGCTAATGGCCAATTTTCTAAATTTATTAGTACTGAGTTTAATAAACAGTGTCCTCCTTGGGTAGTCATGACCATCCTATCCTACATTCAATAAAGCTGTTTTAGAAACCCAGGTCTTGAATATCAGTAATTTTTCTGAAGTATTTTTCTGAGGGGGAGAGAGCAGTCCTATGTTAAGATTAAAACCTCTCTTTATACTTCAAAGTTATCCCAGTTAACTGTTATCTTTGGTACCCTAAATGCTGGTACATTGGTGGAGAGTTTTATGAATTAAAGTTCTTTAAATTCTATCAGGTCAGTTACTGCATAGTTGCATTTTTCTTCAAATCAGGATTTTCTGAGCTTAACATCAAGGAACAGCTTTGAAGCCTTCTTGATTTACACATAGATTTTAATCTGAGTGCTATCTAAGCAGTAGAAATAATCAACACCTGCAAAAGAAGCTATTCATACTCTTATTTGTCTTTCTTTTCCCTGGACAGCTAAGATTATAAGTGTTGAATACCTGCTAAATCTCTTGGGGGTTTTCTTGGGGGAAAAATAAATGTTTAACAAGCCATGTTCCCATGGTTTTAGCTCAAGTGTGTGTTTGCAGTAACCAGATTGTTATTTGTTGGGAACAGGCTAATTCAGCTCATGTTCATATGCCAAAGAACTGCAACATCCTTGTACTGTTTGGGCCAAGGATGTTACACATGATAGGAGAGAGGAAATACTAAAATTGCCCTTGTCACTGGAGTGAACTCAATGCATCTCTTGCACTGGGAGTCTCTAGAGGCCACAAGGAAGATGAGCAACTCCAAGAGGATCAGTTTGGCCAGTGGACCACAAGACTGGCAGTGCTGCCATAAAAACCACTGCAAAACCATCTTTTTCAAATGGCAGGTTGAGTACATGCAAGTAAAGAGTGTACAAGTTTCAGAGAGGGAAATATGCTACATTGTGAAAAGTAGCATTGGTAGCACATCACCATGGTATCAGATCCAGTTTATTAGACTGTTAGAGAAGTTTAGGGAAGTGAGAGTTGTCTTGGGAACAGACATGGTCTTATGTATGGAAGTTCAGTGGGAATTTGTGTGTTTGATTAGTGAAGAAGCTATGGAAATTCTAGATACATTATGTCCTTAAACTACTCAGTGTCCTTAATGGTAACTAACAATCTTCCTTGTAATTGAGAAGGGATTTGTACCTACTCTGTGGAGAGCTTATGCATAAACTGAAGACAAGCCTCGGCTGTACACACTTTTGACAAAATGTGTTTGTACCCAAAGTGTTTTTCCTGTCATTTTCAAGCGAGATTTGCATATCATCTTGCAGAGTTGTTCTGAAATCAGTCCTGTGATCTCTAATAACTTTTGTCCCCTTATTTAGCTACCCTGTTTACAGTTTAGTCTGTGTTTTCCCTTTCATGAATGTGATTACACAGTGCTCAAAGCAAACATGACTAGTTAATCACTCTGTTTCCCTTCTTTTGTTCTCCTCCCATAAATCTGGCACGGCGCTTGTGCTTACTTGCAGCAGTTTATTCTAATTCTTTGATTTATCCAGTTGGTGCATTACCCTCCAATTTATCCACTCGGTGCATTATCCTTCATTTTCCTGTTGCCTCCCTATTCTGTTTGGTTGCCTTTTAGGTGTAGACATAACTCTTTCAAAACAAACCTGAGCAGTTTTGGACTTGCAATGATTTTGTGGTGTTGTTTTTCTGATGTATCAATAGGGGACATTTTTTTTTCAGAATGGAAGAGAAGAAAAATCCTTTATGAGTGTGGCCATTTTATGATATAAAACTAATATAGTATGATTTGTTGGTAAATCAGCTCTTTCAGGTATTACCTGTGTAATTTAGCATGTGAGAACTTCCTGCACCATAGATTTTGTAGAAGTGTTACGCTGAATTTTTGCTTTTGTAAGAGTAGTTGTTGCTGGAAACAAAAAGTAAGTCTATGATTAACTGATAATTTGTTGCACTTGCAACTTTCTGTGTAACAAAAATTGTGGCTTTTTTCCTTATTTTTAATTGACAAAGTTGGAATCTCAGATTAGCTGCATGCTGAAAAGTTCTGTACATAAATCTCGTCTGATTGGTTTCTGAATGAAAACAAGGCACTGCAGTGGAAAGCTGTATGTAATCAATATAATTATTCAAGTTACGTATATTTGACACACTTTGTACTGATGCAGCCTGGCTTTATGAACTGACAGTCCTTCCCATTGTGTTTCCAGGGTGCTGATAAGACTGTGAAAGGCCCAGATGGACTAACTGCCTTTGAAGCCACTGACAACCAGGCAATCAAGACTCTTCTTCAGTGACGGATGGACTGATATCTTAAATGTCTCTCCTGTGGCCTCACACTGCTGCCTGTCTGTCACTCTTTGCATCTTCCAGCTTCTTCAGCTAAATACTTTGGGGGGAGGGAAATTCTTTATGAGTCAGACTAGTTAGGGGCTTGTATCAAAGATAATCTGGTTGGAGAGGGTTGAAAAGTATTATGAATAGTGTCCCTCTAGGACTTCTTTCCAGTGCACAATCTCTTCCCGTTTCTAGTGAAAATGGAAGAAGGAAGACAGACCATGCTGAATATTTGGCTTGTAAGCCTTCTAGATTAGCACTAAGATTTTTTAGATGGGTGGGACTACTTCCTTTAGATGGAAATACTGTGCTATGTACCTGAAACTAATTGTGAAGGAGACAATAGTCCCATGCTCTTAGTGTCTGCCATAATCTGAAGTGTAGTAATGTAGGTGGCTGGGTTGCTCTTCTCTCTTCTCTCTCACTGGGTAGCTTTATTCTTCTTCTGCCTAAACCTTCTGTTGCAGTTTTGAGGACTTTTGATACTAGTTATTGGAGCTGTTCTTTATATTGACTAATTGGATGTCACACTAATGTTTTCTGACTCTTGAGCAAACCAAGAAAGACCAGCTGAGGCATGGTGGTGTTACACTCCATAATATCTGCCAAGGTACTTCTGGATGCTTGAATTTGAAGTCTTGCTATCCCATATTTGTTTCAGTCCAGGACAGACATTTTAAATAACTGCTTTTGAGAGAGAGGTCAAAATTTCACTATAGTTTTTTTTCCAAAAGGCATGTAAGATGAAATTTCTTTACTCACCACATCAGCATAAAATTCCTAGACATGTGTGAAAGCTCCAGGCTGTTTGGTACACAAGGATAATCAAGGCAAATGTGGAAAATGAACAGTAGTTATTTAGCCATTCAGATCAGCTGAATATTGTTGCTAAACTTTTCTGGTAAACATAGAACCTTTCTATGTTCAGATGTAGAAGCAGGAAGATGTACAAGCAGAAGTCTTAACTTGCTCTAACTACTACAGAATTTTTTTAACTGTGCATATCTTCAAATGAGTGTTTCATTGTCAAATGGATGAACCTCTTAAATTCCATTAAGGCATGAGGCTTGTTCTGGAAGTTCCCAGTGTGACCATACCCCATTAACCATTGACTTTTAGATAAGATTTACTATACTAGTATGACAGTCTTGATCATTCATGGGAAGGTATTTAATGATGTTGTAGGCACTCCTGTCACATCTTGTGGTCCTCAGGAATATCTGACCTGCTGGCTTTCATCCTGAAAACTTTCATTAGACTCCTGGTTCACCTAAAACTGATTAACAGGTTCTATACCATAAACTATACATCTTCCTCTCTTTTGAAATACAGATTTCAAACTTTCTGGTAACAAACAGAATACAGAAAAACAAGTGTATATAATATAACGTCTCACGATGAATTCTTAAAACAAAAGTAGCTGATATTTTTTGGGTATCACTGTTGAAATTGAGAGGATATATAGAAGTAGACTGGTGACTACCACTCGTATTTAATGGAGATTTAGTTTTACTTGAATAATGTTGCATATTAGGATTGAATGTCTCAGATATAAATGCATTGCATTGAGAGTGTAAAATGAGAGCAGGAACTGATTTACATCTACACATAGCAAAAGAAAAGCAATGGAAAAAACAATCAACTCTGGCCATAAACTGTACAGTGCAATTACTCTGTTTCTTGGAGATAGGTGGCAAGGAAGAACGGAAGGGTTGGAAATCAGTGATAAATCAATTGATGAACTGCTGATAAAAGAACATTTGGTGAACAGTGCTTTTAATAACTATTTATAAGAGGACTCTTTAATCTTATCTCTGATCAGTGCTGGATTGTCATGTCATTGTAATAGTGTGAACACAGACTATAGGTTTAACTCTTTATTCAGCTATGAAAGTAACAATCTTTGGCATCAATTTGCCTCCATATTATGCTATTAAATACTTAGCTATTCAAATACTAGTCTAGAAAACTGCAATCTGTTTTTACGTGGAGAACTTGATAATTCAAGTTTTTTGTGTTGATTAGTATCAAGTTGTCCGGCCATAGTGGTTTTGTATTTTTGTTGTTTTTTTTTTTTTTCTTCTGTATTCTTTCCTGCCCTTCCCTTTAACTCTCATTTAAGTGAGCAAAAAAAAGATCATCTTTGTACTAACTCTTCTGGAGATTCACTGAGGCAATTTTGCCTCCCTTTTTCTACGATTATGGGGACACCTTATTTTTCTTACTTCACCCTGGGGGGGGGGGAAAGAAGCAAACAGACTTCAGTGAGTCAAGTGTTAATTTGGCTGTAATATATACCCAAGCTGCCTTTTGAGATAGTTAAAAAGATGGCATTTAATGTTTGGCTTATAAAGAAGAAATACTTTTCTGCTTTTTGCACTACATAACAGGTGTTTAATCATTTTGCCCAGGATTAAAAAAAAAGGTAAAAATAAAAGCTTATACATTTGTAATTGTCTCAAGACTGGGCTTGTTCATTTGTTTCTTTCTTGTTAGCTATTTTGTGGAAAAAATAATGGGTGGCTTCCTCTATCTTTGAATAGGTCCTAACTAGATAAAAATACCAAACTGTAAATTATTTTTCATTCTATAAACAGAATTTAAATACTTTGTCAGACTGGAATTGCATATACTTGGAAATCCACTCTGTTCTTAAACCTTTTCCTTTGAAATTTGTGCTGAATAAGTTACAAACTTAAGTATATTTTCAATTTTGTACCCTCTGTTCCCTTTTTCTTACAGGGAGCAAATGAAAAAAGGAGTACAATAGTTAAATGGAACTGAACATAACATTGATTATTTGTAGAAGAGGCTGGCAAGAATAGAGTGTCCTAGGTCAAGCAATTGCAGTGTTGCATGCAAAATTTCAAAACGAACTTGTCTTAATTATATTTTGTAAATGGATAAACAATCATCTTTCTACGCAGTGACAGAAGAAAAATTAGTGCTCTGTGCATTTTGATATTTGACTTTCTCTTTTCACCATTGTTAACTGTTTTGACACAGTTGGGTTCATCATTATCATGGTTCATAGACATCAGAATGCTAAATGATACTGTATTTTTAAGTTTGTGTTGCAAGAATGAATGGAATAAACTTGAATTGTGCGATATGAGAATTCAGAGTTTCATTTCTCTTTCTGCTCCTGTGTTTTATTAACCTCAGGCTACAACTTTTTATTTGCCTGGAAGGCATCTAAGTTCCAGCTCACATGTACAGTGATTAAACTGTTTAGCTGCTGCTTATAAGAAACATGGAATGGTAACCAAATATATATAATGTTCTTTGTGGTTGCTTTGAGGGGCTTTAAAGTACATCCATTTAAAGGGGGTTTTGATAATTTTTGTGGCCTTGTAGTCTGCTTTTCCTGCTTAAATGGTTAAGGTTGAAGATCTTCTGTTCATGTTAAATTCTAAGAGACATTCTGTAGATAGAGCAATGTTCCTTCTATTACCTGTGAAGACTGAAGCAAATTGCTTTCTCCTTCATCAAAGAAATTGAAAACAGTTATTAACAGAAATTGCAGCTAAAGTATGAGTAAAATTGTATAGAAATGTTTATTCATTATTCTTGTGACATCTTTACAGTGACTTTGTCAGGACTTCCTTTTTTAACTTTGCTTGTCAGTAGAGATTTGACTCTAATTGCCTGAAGTGTTTGATATGATTTATTTTTAAATAGACACTTATAAAGAGAAGTACAGGAAGATGTGTCAAAGTAGAAGAACTATAAATATCAAAAAAATATTTTAAAATAAATTAAATTTTCCTGGTTTTCTCTGCGAACTTTGAAACTTTGAAAAGTTTACAGAACTTCTCTTGCTGTATGCACAACCTTTCAGTCAAATATTGGAGAGAACAAGTGTGTATTCACTATGAATACCAAAGCATTTCAAATGGTGTAATGGCCAATGGCAACTGATGTGCGTGGGCTTCAGTTCTTGTGTTCATATTACTGATTCTTTGTTCTGTGAGTGTTTTTGCTGTGACTTTGGGGCTTTTTTTAATGGGCAGTTTTTCTGCAGGAGGAAATATTCTCAGTTCAAAATGCAGATTTCTTTCACTCACATTCCTCAGTGACTGGCAAACCAAATTCATCTATGCAAGTAAAGAGTCTCTAATATTTATCTATCTATGGCTGATCTTTCGAAGGAGAATGGTTTCCTATCCAAAAGGATGTTGGCCCAAGAAAAGAATTTTTTCAATTGCACCACTTGATGGTTTCTCTCAGTTTGGAGAACACTACACTCTCAGAGCTCTCCTTAAAATATTTATGTTTTACTTGTGATCTGACATCTGGAAACAGCTTTCAACTCTAAGCTATGCCATAAACTTCCTAGATGAGTGTTTGAAAAGCACTTGGTTTCATGCAGTGCCTTCAGAGTCTTCAAACCCATGCAATTTTTGTCTGCTTGGGAAGTAAATGAACATTTTTTGCCTAGGATCAGGGCTTCTCTCTTCCCACCCTAGCAGTCAAAACAGCATTTTCTAATTTTAAACTTGGAAGTGTTACATTTAAATACCATTGCTTGCTATTGTGACCTAATGTTTTGGAGAGCCTTCTTTTAAATAGAAATCCTGGAGTGGAGTCTCCTGTGTCTCCACTCTTCAGGTGGTGTTTGGAGAGCACCTGAGTGCACCTCTCCATTCTTCCATGTCCTTAATGTCTCTGGGCAGCATTGCAGGCTGCCACAGAGCACAGGATTCTTTTGTGCTTTTCAGTCACTTGTTTACTACTCAATTTTGCAACATTTCAAAATTAAGAATAGAGGCTTTCATGCACTGAGGTTCATCTCGTGGCCATTCAAGTTAAGAGGCAGGACAGAGTGCCAAAACCAAAACAGACTGCATGTCTCAATCCATTTATCAAAATTAATTAAAGGAAAATTTATTTCAGTTGTCTCAAGCTGAACATAAATTTGAAGGGTCCAAAATTCAGTCTCAAAAATAGTTTCTTGGCCGGCGAGCTCAATTTTGGTGCATATATTAAATAATTCACCTCTGAAACATTTCTTTCTGTGTGTTTCATATTATTTTTCCTCTAAATGAAAGTAATTCCTCATTGCATTTGAAAGAACATTCAGTTTGTTCAACTAAAGCTTTTGTCTCAAAGTAAAATAAGCAAGATCTAGTTTGGATTAATGTTTTAACTCTTTTGTCGGAAAAGTATTTGGAGGTGGGAAGTCTTGAAAAGTATGTAACTCTTCATGGAAGTTAAATTATGCTTCCTCTTTCCTTTTGAAATACACTTTTAGTTAAGATATGTAGCCTTTTGTTTTGAGTAGCAGCATCTTGTGACCATGTCCAGCCACCTTTTTATTTCTTTCATTATTCTTTTTATTTATTCTTGTATTATGTCCAGTGGAAAACCAACAGATCTGTTTGATTGACACAAAATATCTTGTTGGTTGGTTGGTTATTGCCAACTTCTCAGTGCAGCCACCAAACCAGATCTACAGCAAATCAATTTTCGTTTTACATTCCAGAAGTCTTTCCCAAAGTTTTTTCTTGTTACTTATAAATATTTTGGTGGGCTTTGTCTTGCAACACTATTGGGGAGGATTTTTTTCGGCGGTCTTTTGCATAAAGCAATAATTTCACCTTTTACAACAAAAATTTATCTAATACAATATTTTGGCCAAAAAAAAAAATTAGCCTGCATATGTGTGTGTCTGTTACACAAGAAGATTTGTGCTGAAGGATACCTCGCATCTGTACTTTTAACAAGTTGCTATGAAAAGTTAGTGCTGCACCTCCTACCACAGATAAATCTGGAATAGTTTTTGAGATACTAGCGAGCTGCCACTAGAACTGGGATCAATACAACAGCAGCAGATTTTTTTTTTGTGACTTTGCACATGATGCATTAGTGTGTAACTCTGAACTTCATATAAAGTGTTAGCAAGTTCTCTTCACATTTTAATCAGACCAAACAATCCTTTTTCCAACCTGACAACCAGGCTGGAAGGACACCATTACAGCTTTGGGCCCAAAAAGTGTAAACAACAGCAAACTAAGGAGGGCAATCTGGGAGGATGGGACCTCATAACCTGAAGCTGTAATTGGACAATTAACCCCAATATGTAAATAGGCCAAAACTTATAAAAGTGTCAAAACTGGTGACCAGGATTCCATCTTGGGTGGAGCCATGGCTGGGATCTTGTACTGCCGAAGGTGTATCCTTGGAAGGCCTTTTAATAAATACCTATTATTTATTTATTCCTTTAACACTGTCCAGCCTCTGTTCTAGGTAGCCTCTCTAGGCATCACACAAACTTCTCAGTACTTCAGTTATCAACTTCTTTCCTTCTCTTTTGGTCACTGAAGATGTAAGCTGATGGGAGGATTATCTCTCAGGTCTTGATACACCTAAAAGGGTTTTTTAGTGCAATTTGCAGTCAATATCAGTCATATTTCAGAAGCACAGAAGAGCACATTTAGAGATGCGACAGATGGTGGAAGCATGCACAAATTTCTAGTGTCAGAGGCTGCAAACATAAGAACAAGACCTAAAATTATAAATTAATGAAATTGCTGAAGGTAGCTATATGTTTAAATATTTACAGAGCCATATTAAACAGTAACTTGAAAGAAAATAAATCCAGCCTACAGCAACGAGGCTGCATAACCTGTACACTTAATAAGGAGATGCTTCTGAGGCTGTGTTCTTACTATAAAAAGCTGAGTATATAGTGGCCATCCTTTCTTTAAAAAAGTAGGACCCCAAAAGGAGCTAGAGTTGGGCTTTGCAGGATTTTAAAATATTGCACCAATGAACAAGACAGGCAAGTGAAGGATAAAAAAGAAGATCCCATAGCGACTGAGTAGCTTTTCACAGACCAGTTTCTATTTCAGGCTGGTTTCTTCACAGTTTCTATTGGAGACTAAATGCTTTTCAGTAACAATTATAAACCAAGTTTATAAAAATCTGAGCTGTAGACTAAGGAGTTGGAGGGCAGTACATGTTGAGGTAAGGCAAAGAAAGGTGTATTGCATTCAGGTTTTGTGTTTGACAAATCTGAGCACCTGGTAATTTAATGAATAAGAATTTTTTTGTGCATCTGTGAGATATAATCTAATTAATTACAATTGTTGGCTTTTGTTATATTTTGAGTTTAAGTGTTTGGTAATACTTGTGTGTCTTCATGCTGAACATATTTTTCATTGCCTTCCTGCTTCAAAATGAGAAATGAAACATGTTCTCTGTGAATTGGGTTTTATTAGTTTTTAATTATTTCTTTTTTCAGAAGATCTTAGGTGTCTCTTGCTCCTCAGCCATTTGGGCTGGAAAATGCTGGTTTTATTGCACTGCAGTTTTGCTGTGATGCAGAGGCCCATGTCAGTGCAGAGCTGCCTGCTGCACACACAAGCCTTTCCACTCTGGAGAGGAGCTGTGACACTCTGTGGGCCTCTAGATGCACTGGTGACTGGGAAAACCCATCAATAATCTCATGGCCATCTAGGCAGAAAGCTGTTACCTTTTAAAAAAATGTTTCAACCAGATTGTTTATTTATGTTTATTTTTATCTAGTGATAAAATACCAAAGTGAGGAAACGCTGATTTGAAAGACCTTACGTGAGTTTGACCTGCCTGGTAGAAAACTTCCTGCAGATAAAAAAGTAAATCCTACTGGAATCTCTCCCAAGGAAATGCTGAAATCTTTGCCAGGTACTAGGTACATGTGCTAAGGTGCACCCATGGATGGGTCAGGCCTCAGGATTTTCTGAGGATTTGGAATGTTTCTTCAAAGGTTCTGTGTCCCACTGTTAAAAAGCCTGTGGCCAAAACCCCAGTGTGAAGCTTTGTCATTCTTGCCAGCAGTCCCATTCAGGAATCACTGCGGATGCACAGTGAGAGGGTAGCAAGCTTCTTTTTAAGTTTTATGTCATGTAAGTGCAGCAGTGATGAAGGCAGATATCTAGTCAGGGATTCAACTTTGGAAAGATTTGACTAAGAACAAATACAAAGCTTGTCTTGCAGCAGCTTTGAAATTATACTAGATCTATTTTTTGACAGGTTAATAGTAAGAAATGTCACTTTTTAATATGTTTTCAGCAGTTGGGATTATTTTTCAGGGTTTCTTTTGTCATAATGAGGAATTCAGTCAGGTTTTTCCTTTGTGTTCAAAAATTCATCTATCTGTAATGGTAGATGAATTTATTATTCTGTGTCTTTTGGGTCTTTTAAAGCTGGAAGTCATGTTGTGTATGTTCTTTGATTAAAATAGAATAATCCCTTGTTGCCTGAGGGAAACTTCTGTATGTATAAACAGTCAGAGTAATACCTAGATTTTTTTTCCCCTTTAATTACTGTTCTTTCAGTTTAGGAAGAAAGAGAGAGGGTAATTCATCTTACTCATGGACCATTGATTAGCAGATAATAAGAGGTAGGAATTTCCCTGATTTTCCTGGACTTTGATAAAATTTTGTGGTTAAAAATTGATACTTTATATCTTTGGCAGAGTTAGATAAGAATACGAACTGATGAAGTTTTTGTAAAAGCTGAATGCTAAATAAATTGATCACATCAGACATCATTGTTATCACAATTGGTACCTAACATGTAAGAATTTCCTCTTGAGAACTGAAGAAAATAGGGCTGTTTAATCCCAACACTTTCTTTGTAATGAGGAATTAAATGGTTGCACTTGGGTTTGAGAGGCAGCTGGTAAGAAACATGAAAAGCTGGTATGAAAATAACATTGGTATTCTGCCACTTCCTTTCCAAATGCAAAACAAATAAACAACCTCCTATCCTCCCCTCTCAAAAAAAAAAAAAAAACAACTACAAAAAAGAGGAAAAAAAAAAGAAAGGAAAAAAAAAAAACAAGCAACGAACAAAAACAACCAGAAAAATGACATTGTGCTTCTGCCTGAGAAACTGGTACTTACTTAAGTTCTTATTGGTGTTTTGATACCTATGGTAGTACTGGTAGCATCTTATAACTGGTTTCCCCAAGGTTGTGTGACTACATCAGAGAAATATGAGATACTCAGCCTCAAAGGCTTGTGTATAACCAAAATGTATCTGCTCTGTTTGCCACCATGTCAGGAGGCAAATGCTTCTGTGTGGTGTTGTTTTCATCGATATCCAGGCCAAGTGTCTACAGGAGGCCAGCTCTTCTCAAAAACTTTCATCTTTTCTACTCCTGTGAGATGTAGTGCTTCCCTCACTTGAGAAATACCAGGGGAAAATATTAGGGAGGGTGTTAAATAGTTTCACTGTTTTAATCTGTGGCTTTTAGCTCTTGCAAAGATAAAGTTGAACTTTGAGCGTTGTTCCTGCAACAAGTTATTTTTGCGGCAAAGGAATTCAGACTCATACAAGAAGTATGTGGGGAGAGGAAAAAAGAGAATTTTGTTGATTTCTGGTTCTCCAACATATAAATAAACTCAGGGCCCAGAAAATCTGTGCCTTCCTCAGTTTCACAGTTATTTAGCAAGTCCCTCCTTGACAAGATTTGGTTTGACCTTGCCAGTTATGATTTCCCTCTGGAAAGGTGTGATCAGGAGGAGGAAATGCTCCTGAGTTTAAGCACTGTTAACCTGTGCAAAGCAATTGCCCAGGGTATTACTGCCAAGTTGAAGAACTCTAAATGTCCTGCTTGCATGTCAAGAAATAATGCTTGGCTGGAAAATCAAATGTGGTTAAAAAGTGGAGCCAGTGGTGGGGAGGACTTTTTAATAAACACAAGAAGCTGAAGTGTGCAGGGTTATGTGCAATTCATGTGTCTGTGCTGTCAAAGCAGCTGGGTCCAAACCATTGCTCTCTTTTTGATTATGAATTGATGAGTTTTGGAGGAAATTGCATTGGAAGGTGATGCTTCAGAAAACATCTCTAGAGGTAATACATAAGAGGGGCAAAGCAGGATATTTTTAGTGTTATTAGGGAAACCAGAAAATTATCAGGTAGCACAATAGAAGGAAAATAATGCACAGTGTGCATTGCAAAAAATTTGGTAAAAAAATGCAAATGGCAAAATGATTCTTGCAGCAAAGCTTTCTTTGTGGCTGGGGCAAGAGAAAGAGTTTTAACCCTACAGGAAAGGAAAGCAATGAGTGTCTGTTGCAATGCATTCACTAATAAATTTCATGTTTACACAGTCCAGTAGTTTCTGCTGCACACAGCTTTGACTCAGTATAGTAAGGCAAATGTTGATAAAGTTCAGGGGACTTTTTGTGCTGCAATTTGGGAGAGAGCAAAAGAAGCTAGTCCAAACTTGAGATATTATAATATTTTCAAATTAATTAATTGTGCTTTTTCATTTAGCTTTTTTCTTTTATTGTAGTTACAGTTTTAAATACATGGAAGCTGAATTAGGGAATGTTGCAGCTTTGAAGTTCTTTGGCTCAGTATTTGCTTTCCAAATGGTGCTATTATTTAACCTTGAACTGTAAAACCACTATATTCTGCTGAGTTGAAAGAGCATTGTGAAATATAGTATTGCAAAATGCACAGGAAAGCAGTTGTAATGTTTCTTCCTGAAACAGGCAAGCACAGCAGGCCTTCTAAAATGCAAAAGCCTATTTAACATTAGCAGTATATAAGTGAACAATAATTACCAAGAGCTGCTTTCCACAGGCTTTCTACACTTTCAGACTTTTTTTTTTTTTGAGAATGACCACATTCTCTTAATTTACATACAGCCGGCTTGAGGTTGTGAAACTTCCTTCTGGTTCGATTACAGAGAAAAGTTTGAGAACCGCTCACCCAAGGCAGTAATCCTGAATGCAGAAATAACACAGAAAAGTTTGAGAACCGCTCACCCAAGGCAGTAATCCTGAATACAGAAATAACACAGAAAAGTTTGAGAACCGCTCACCCAAGGCAGTAATCCTGAATGCAGAAATAACAAAGATAAACGCCTATTTCAATGCAATAAACAAGAACTAAGCTCTCTCCACTCTGGAGCCAGCAATCCCAGTGGAGGTTGGGAAGTACAAATCTATCTGGCTGAAGGTGAGCTAATCCACTGTGACAAAGCTGTGGGTTCTCCTGTCCTTGAGGCAGCTCCCTGCCTCTTAGTGGCAGGAGTGCCTGTGGAGGGTGGCTGCAAATGACTTCATTTTTCACAGCTGTCACCTCCAGGACTGCTTTAAGCTCTGCTGAACACCTTTTTTACTCTATGGTCTTGCACGCCTTGCTTGATGAGCTTCCATGAGTCAAAGCAGAAGAACTATAAATACCAAAAAAATATTTCAAAATAAATTAAATTTTCCTGGTTTTCTCTGCTAAACTTTGAAAAGTTTACAGAACTTCCCTTGCTGTATGCACAACCTTTCAGTCAAAAATTGGAGAGAACAAGTGTATGTTCACTATAAATACCAAAGCATTTCAAGTGGTGTAATGGCCAATGGCAGCTGATGTGTGTGGGCTTCAGTTCAGTTCAAATTACTGATTCTTTGTTCTGTGAGTGTTTTTGCTGTGACTTTGGGGCTTTTTTTAATGGGCAGATTTTCTACAGGAAGAAATATTCTCAGTTCAAAATGCAGATTTCTTTCACTCACATTCCTCAGTGACTGGCAAACCAAATTCATCTATGCAGGTAAAGAGTCTCTAATATTTATCTATCTATGGCTGATCTTTTGAAAGAGAATGGTTTCCTATCCAAAAGGATGTTGGCCCAAGAAAAGGGCCTCCCACACTGGAGGGAGAGGAAAATTTATTCAAAGGGTGGCGTGCAGGGGTCTGGTGTGAAGGGTCCTTATGCCACTGGTGTGACATGAGCTGTCCTGGCTTCTACAAATGTGTTGCTGTCATTGCAGCAGTGGTGGGAGAGTTACAGATACCCATAAAATGGCACTGTGGAGACACAGCCAGGAGAACATTGCTGTTCAGTTCTTTCCCCTGCTGAGAAGAATGGTGTTCCCAATGGTTAAGTGGCCATCTCTGGATTCAGCAGAGCTGATTTCCTTGTTATTTTGTTTGATCTTCAGACAAATCATTTGTGCTGTGGTTTGGTGAAACAGTTAAAATAACAAATGCTGCTGAAAAAGCAGGATTCCCCCCCTCTCCTCATCGTGGTTTGAGCTCCAACCTCTTTTCCTGCGTTAGCACTACTTCTCACCTGGTCCTAAAGAGAGCTGAAATAGCAGAAAATGCAGCCTAACAACAACAGCAAAACTATTATAACCCTGACACAATATTTTAACTGCTGTTAGCGAGAAGAAGCAAAATTTTCTTTCTTAATTGACAGTACTGACAAAAGTTGTTGCTGTCTGTGGATTCATCACATCTGGCACATTCCCCAGGTCTTTGCTAGGTCTTTCCCAAGTTTATTGTAAATGCTAGTGGCCACAAGAATCTAGAATAATCAAGAGAACATAGTCACCTTGGTGCTCACCTTCCCTTTCAATTCATTAATTCATGGGTTGGATGTGCTCAGCCCAGTCCTGAGGCTGGTCCCTAGGTCACTCCAGTATTAACCTCTGTCAGCAGTGAGAAATGGCTCCTGATGTCCAATTCTTTCTGCCTCCCGTTTTAAACTGTGCCATGACTTTTAACCGTGCTGATTGCCAGATTTCTTCAACAGCTTCTTCTGAAGGGATTTTCTTTTTTTTGTCCAAAAGTCTTTGGAAAACTTAAACATTTTCTATCCAGAAGTTTCTCTTCTTTGAAATCAACTGGCTACCAGGGGTGAGGGGCAATAGAGAAGAAACTATAGGGACAATTATTTTACAAAGCATAATTCCTTAACAATCAGTAATTATCCTGTAACTTCACAGTCCTTGGGGGTTCTGGACTCTGACTTCAAAGGAAGCAAGAGAATGCAAGCGTCCCAAACGTGTAAATGGTCAGGCAATTAAAAGTTCTCCTTTTCCCCAAAGTCCTTGTGAAGCATCCTACTCTATAAACTGCTCTTTACAAGGGTAAACATATGCTTAGGGGAGCAATCGATTCCTTTCCTGAATGAATGAATTGATTCCCTGCCCCTGCCTCTTGTAGCAAACAACAAATTACCAGTGGCTGTTTAAGGCAGCCTCCATGCACGACTTCATCTCCATCTAAACTAAGTTGGGACACATCATTAATTTTGGAGGCCCTGGAATGGAGCAAGCTTGTATCTCTGCAATATGTTCCAGAAATGCATTGCAACTGAAAATCCAAGGTTTCCAGCAGGCTGACATCTCAAACAGCCTGTGACAAGCCATCAGAGTGTCTTGTGTTTCAATTACTTATCATCAGCCTGTAAATACAAACCATTCCTTTGGAATTTGAAGAAATACTTTGAATGGAAATGTATCAACTTTGCTAGAGTTCCCCAACACAATGATAGCATGGGCAAAGAGCTGAAAAATAAAATTAGTAGTGCCTGGTTCTTGTGCACCATTTGCATGTGGGAGGTTTGAGAGAGGAAGCAGATACTTGGAGATAAAAGCACCATGGTCAAGGACAGAAATAGAAGGAAAATTCACAGTCTCCAAATTCTCAGTCAAGTTCCTCTGGGGCTTGTTGGTAATAAATCTATTTAGCGCCTTATAGGGGTGTCCAGAAGTCCTGGCCAAATACTGGTGTCTCTGCTCTGTGATACAATGCACACAGGTAAACAGCTTATAGCAGGCTAATGTTTGACATCAGCTGCCACTTCAAATAGTTCTGAGAGATCAAAAGTCCTCAGTTCCAGTAGGATAAACTCTGAATGCTCTGAACGCAGAGGAAAGCAGCAAGAATGATCAAAGGTCCTGAAAACATGCAATAACAGCCCTTCTGATATGTAAAACACTCCTTCAAAGAGGAAGGGAAGCTGTCTTTCTCCATGGCTGTGGCAGATGAGATAAGAATGGGTATAAACTACAGTGAGGAAACTGGTATCAAGAAACAGTGAATTTCTGAAGCATTTCTGAGAAAGCCTATGGAGTCTCCATCATAAATGCTCTTAAAAACATTTTTAATTTTTTTTTCTTTTTTTTAAGGAGTTACTCATGTAAACCTTTTCAGCAATGTGCTTTTTCCAAACTCCTCCTAGGCCAGCAATTTTGTGAAGTTTCATCTTCTTGAGGCATGTATATTAAATGGAGCTAAATATACTTTTTAAAAAAACATTAAAATACATGCCTGACAAAAAATGTATACAAGGGATGCATATTTATGCAATTTATATGGATTATCATATTTTAAAGTCATATTGAGAATCAGGAGTTCAGCCTTTCTGGGCTTTTTAAAGGTTGGCTTTGGATTTGGTACCCTCTGAAACTGAGTCATTCAGTGCACTTTACAGATATTTTCAGATGTTTTCAGATACTGTGCTTGTTGAATGCAATCTCTGTGTAGACCTTATGGAAAAAGAAAAGTGACAAAGGCTTGGAATTTTAAAAAGAAAATTATAAATCTTGAAGATGGAGTTGGTTTTTTTTCTTTCTTCTTCCAAGGATGCATCCCCTGCAGCTTTTTGTATTGATTCTAACACTGACTACTCTGCAGAATCCTACCGAGTCACTGTGACAGCTCTGTCTGTGAAAAACAGATTGCAAACCACCTGAAAAATATTTCAAAAATGGCTCTGAGAGCCATATTGAATGTTGAACAGTGTTAAAAACACAAAGCTGTTCAATGGATCAAAGTTCAGCTCTGATGCCTTACACAGCCACAGACTATGTGCTGGTGTAATTAATTAATTTCAAAGTGTAATACTTTATTTTACACACTGGCTGTGTGTCTGTACTCTAGGGTGAAAACAGCTTCTAGCAGTAAAGTTTATTTCCATAACCACTCTGATATGATTTCTGGCATCACTGGCCTCTCTTCACTCACTTAGCTGCATCTACAGTGCTAAGGTTGTGCTTCTCTAGCTGTACAGGTCTACAAGTCTAGACAGGATTTTTTGTTTGTTTTTAAAAGGTTTTAGTTTTCTCCATGAAACTAATCGTCATTGCTGATTAATGGATCTTTATTTCCAGGAAAATGGGATTTATAAAAAACAAACCATTTGCCAACTTGCTTTGGAGATTTCCCCCAGTCATTTTAGTTAATTGAAATTATAAAAATTCTGCAGCTTCTCCAGCAGAGATTTCTCTGCAGAGTACCACTTCTGGCCATGCTTCACAGCTCTATATTACTTCACCAGATACAAGTAAGATATATCAAGAAATGTGTGTCAAAAGGCCCCATTAATTTAAAATAACACAGCCTGGGGTACTGTTTTACCCTTTTTACACATTTGGGATTGTAAAAGCCTTTTTCTTTTCTGCTATGAGGCTACTATTCCCTGAGTTTTGAAAAAATATTTCAGGACAATTTATCTTCTATTATTCATTTGTGCTTAAAGTACAAGTCTGGTCTTATTATTGTCTTTTCATTAGCTACAAATGATGTGCAGATGAAAGGAAAGCACCATGGTCTGCATGCAAACTTTGAGCCTTTCAAGTGTGTGACCAAATAATCATTTTAGCTGCAGGCCATGTCTACATTACCAGGAGCACTAGTGTGCTATGCTAGAAAAATGCTGCAGGAGTGAACAGAGCTGCAGTAGGAAAACCATGTTTTCCATCAGTCCAGATATCACCCTGAGAAAAAAAAAAACCACACAAAACTAGGAAAAGGTCTGGTATGGTAAGATCTGCTTCATGAGCTTCAGTGGCCAAATATGTCCACAGATATCACATCCCCACATCTGCCTGGGTTGTAGGTTAAACTTTCTTGTGGAGGTTGGAGTAGATCTCCTGAGGTTCCTTAGAACCATGCCAAAACTCAGATTATATGTTGCATTTTACATGAGTGTTAATATTTCGTTCAGTTATAGTTTGAATTCGTACAAAGAAAAGAAGTATTTCCTACGATTCTTCCTCATTATCCTTGTTTTACCTCTGAAACTCTAAGATGGTGCACTTGCTGGTTTTCAAGTCAAGTGCAGGCTAAAATCAGATACTTAAAGAACAATCTTGCTGGAGCTGACAAGCAATCCTTTGTTGCAAGTCTCAGTCAGTCAGTCAAACATATGCTTCCAGTTTTGACCCAGCTTGTCCATTTTACAGGTGAAACAATTTAAACAATGACAAAAGCAATGACTTTGCCACTGCACAGGGGCAGCTTTTATGACATGTTGCCTGTTTTTATAGCTCATCCATTGAATGGGGATTTGGCAAAGCACAGAGGCCTGACTGGCAGCAGCTCCTGCTGTCACAATAGGACACGAAATGAACAACACGCACGCTGAAACCTCCAAGGTAAAAAGAGAAAGGTTTATTTCTCAACCTCAATATATATAGAACTCCAAAAGTGACCCTGGATTAGAGGAGGAAATTGCCACCTCTCCAACCACACTGGTCAAACCAACAGTCCATCCTCCTCCAGAAAAGAATGCAAAACAATCATTATGTTATAAATAAAGTTGGCTTTCATAGGCAGAGTTATAAATTTTAGAATAATAATAATTTTATTCTGAATGGTTAATTAATGTAATAGATTGTTATACCTAATTTATGTAATAAGTTATGAAGTAATGGGTTGTAGAGTTGAATGTACTGTAATATGAGTGTGTGCCCACTAGAAGGGGGGGTGGTGAGCTCTGAGTGAGAGAATTTTCTAGAGGGTTGCCTCGTGGGATGATGACATTAGTATGGACTGTGATTGGAAGACTTGCCAGTCAATGAGGCCTTGGAATTCCAGAATGATTGGCCAGGAGTGCCCCATCTTATGGACCAACCAATATCCAGAAAAGGGACCAATCAACAAGTGGATTGAAAATGCCCCAATCCTGCACCTACAAGAGGCTTTAAAACCCCCAGTGCCGAGCACCTGCTGTCTTTCTACGGTACTATTTACATAAAAGTGCCTGAGAAACTCCATTACAAAAATGTAAACATCAGAAGGCTTAGAAGAACTTTGAAGAACAGGGTGACACCCTGCCTCATCCTGCAGAGTGACCAGAGATTTCTCTGAGGGCTTGTACAGTTTCTTCCCAAAGGTTTGGTTCCAGGTCAGCACTGGGCAGTGCTGTGGTGGGTGGGGGGCTGTGCAGCCTCTCTGACCAGGCAGAAGAGGGTGAGGCCCTCCTCAGGTACCTGGGATGTAACAGATGATATGTATAAATTCGTGCTGAGGCTGCAGTAATCTCGCTGGATGAAAATCCTGGCATACCAAAAGAGGGTTCCGGGAAATTCCCTCTGATGAGGTGACAGCGATATGCACCAAAATCCTAACCTGAATATTCGTCTCCAGAAATGCTGATTCCAGAGGATTATTCATTCTGCCAAACCCCAGCAATAGGCATCCGATATGCATCATCCATAAGATAAATATGCGTCTCCTAGAATGTATATTGCAAGAGATGTTACTCTAACAAAGTGAATTATTTACCGTTTTTGGGAAACTCTCAGCAAGAGCGACAGCAAGAAAGGAAAAACTACATGAGTGTGCCAAAAGGATAAAATCAACAATAAGAAAGCAAGAAAGCCTTCCCAGCAACCCTCGGGAGTTTGGAAATATATAAAAAAGACTTTGTGAGAGCTGTCTCTCCGTGATGCACAGAGGAGAGGAGCCAGAATGCCCTCCCTGTCTCACCCATGCTGTTAGCCTGGTTCAGCGCCGATCTGATCTTTGCTTGTGGCATTTTTACGATTGTATTTTAGTTATGGAATAAATTCTCCTTATTAATCAAATTGGCTAATTCATTTATAACAGGGAGAATGGAAATGATGGAAACAGGGGGAATGGTTTCCTCGTGATGGAAACCATGGTCCTGCTGTGGGATTGAGAGCCTTGTGGGCTCTGTTTGGCTGGCTCTGGACCCCAGCTCCACCAACAAGGACAAAAGGAAAGGATTGGAGGGGGTCTTTCTTCTCTTGACTAAAAGTCCCACAGGTTATTGTGTGTAATATGTAATATACGTTATAAAATAATTTGTGCTAAATGAAACTAAAACCCACAGCTTTTTGTGTACTAAAACCAGTGTTGGGCAACAAGCAAGCTAAATGACAGAAATTCAAAACAGCAAGAAGACACTGCCACCAGAGATGTGCATTTCCAAGGATTTCGCACCTGACAAGACCCCAGCAGGAGGCATTTTTGATAGGCTTTAGCAATAGCAACAGCCTAAGTGATACAGGTTCAAACACCAAGAAGACACTGTCTCCAGAAATGTATATTCCAAGGGATTTTGCTCATCTAACTAAACCCTAGCAGGAGACATTCTCAGAAATTTTTCACCTGACAGGATTCTAGCAATTTTTCACCAGTTCCAGGAAACATGATGAAATGCTAAAGAAGACCCCCTTCCAAAGCCTGAGAGACTGTATAAAAGTGGACCCCTTAGAACTGACCCTGGGAGACCCACAGGGACTCTGGTGAGATAGAGGCCAAGTCCTGAGTCTCCCCAACACCAACTGCCTGGCTCAGGGTCAAATCGCTTGTGGCTTTTTCCAAATTTATACTTTTGATCATTTAATAAATTTCTTTAATTACTAAATCGGAGCATTCATTTATAACATGGTGGAACCACTCCAGGGATGTCTGGTGAGGCGGCTCTGGTTCTTTGGGGTCTACCCAAAAACAGCTTCCATGGGTGTCCCAAACAGAGAAGTCCAGTTTAGCACGACCTGTCTGGGCCCCTCAGAGCCACAGGCTACCTTAGCAAGCTCAGCTCTTAGGGGATATCAGCTCTGTAGTGATTATCAGCTCATTTGTGATTTCAGCTCTTTGCTTGCTAAGTGCCCTTGGCAGACACAGGGAGAGAGAGGAGAAGGCTGTGTGAGGTTCCACAGAGACGTCCTTTATTGGCAGCTTCTGCAAAGGTTCCCAGTGACAGCTTCTTCTCCCAAACTGTGCAGAAGTAGAGCTTTTTATAGGGTATAGGGGTTTTGGAAATTATTCACTGGTGAGGGTTGAGGCGAATATGACCTATAGTGTCACCATGATATTTTCTGAAAAATCCCTTCGCCAGGATTTTTCTGCTGAGAAGATGAGAGGCTTCAGAAAAGAAATGTAAACAATAATGATCTGATTGCTTGGAATGTGGTTTGGAGGTTGCTTACCAATAGTCGCATCTTTGATTGGTTCCATGTGAATTGTTTTAACTTAATGACCAATCCCAGTCCAGCTGTGTTGGGACTCTGGTCAGTCATGAGTTTTTATTGTTCATTCTTGTCTAGCCTTCTGATGTATTCTTTCTCTTTCTTTAGTATAGTTTTAGTATATCATTTCTTTTGATATAATATAATATAATAAATCAGCCTTCTGAGAACTTGGAGTCAATCCTCATCTCTCACCTTGTCCTGTCATGGCCTTGACACAGCTGGCTGTGATTGGCCATTAAATAAAAACAATTCACATGAAACCAATCAAACATGCAGCTGTTGCTAAACAATCTCCAGACCACATTCCAAAGCAGCAAAACAGGGAGAAGCAAATCAGATAATTATTGTTTTCATTTATCCCCGAGGCTTCTCAGCTTCCCAGGAGAAGAATCCTGGGCAAAGAGGATTTTTCAGAAAATGTGACAGTGGCAGGGGAGAGCTGAACAAACCATGTGATACAAACAAACCACTTAGTGCAATATGAAAACTATTCAGTGCAAAATTCTAATCACCCAGTGCAAGATAATAACTGAATAAACCACTTCACTGTTGTCCTTCAACAGCACCAGGGTCCACAGCAAACACATTTGAGGCAATATAAAAACCTGAAAAGCAGCCCTGCTTACAAAGAAATATCATAACCTCAAAGGACTCCAAGACACAAAAGCATATCAATCATAAAAGTGGCTTCCTTGAGCCAGTCTTACATTATTAGGGAGAAAACAAGGAGCTGTAAATAATCGAGAGGGTGATTTCAACTGTACTTGCAAGGAATCAGTTAATTCTAAATTTTATTGGGCTGCAAACAAATCCACACTTTTTCTTCTCTAGTTACTAGGTTTTTATTAAGTTACAAGAGACAAATACAAATAATTACAGCTCTAAGAATATCTGGAAGTGGGATAAATCTTTGACTCTGCAGGGCTTTTAACTGTACCTAATTTTAAAGATCTTCTCACCTTGCTTGTCAGCTGATAATGCATAAAACACTTGTTTCAGCACCTAACAGCATAGCTGCTATAACATATTCCTTCCTGGAAAAATGATCTGCTGTGCTATACTCACCTGGGACAGCTATAATCTCCTGATGTGACAAAATGCAGGTTTTTCGTGTACAAGTTCCATGCCCCACATGGTTTGAACTGAATCATCAGTGAACAACCTCAATCATCCAGCTCCCAGTGTCATTTTTAGTACAGATTTTGTCATGCTGAAGATGAGAAAGGAGAGGAGGATCAATCATCAGAGAAAGGGCCAAAAAAGGGAATGAAAAAGAGAAAAATGGGAAACCTGTTTCCCACGAGCTGGGGAAAATGGTTATGAGACTCCAGATATACACATAGAGCCTTCAGTGAGCTAAGAGCATTTTGGTCTTCAACAACAAATGTGTAAGTCTGTGGCTGAGCAGGGTAAGAGAATGTTTCTTTCCAGTGTTCTTGGTTTGGCTTCTCAATAACTTATTTCATCATTTATTGAACTGATCCATATGGCCTCATAATGAATAGTTAATGCTGAGATATTAAACGTCTTCAAGCTCTGAAACCCTGTTTCAGCTATTATGAGATCTGCCCTTTTCATTTTTAGAGAGCTCTCTCAAAAATACACAGAGAAAAGTTCAAAGGTACTACAGGCACCTTTTTTAACCCAGGTTTTTTGCTTCCTGTTGACTTGGACACATTTAGTTTGCATTTGCAGAAGGCCTCTGTGGGGGCACAAGAAGACATCAGACACACTGAAACTGAAGAAGGGACCTCCTATACCTCAAGGATAAAACATTCACTTGGTTAATAGGCTTTAGGGAAAGGTAAACTTTCCTGCCTGCTAAAATGGACATTTTTGATATAAGTAAGATAAAAAGAAACAAGTGGAGAGGAGGGGATGACTAGAGGAAACCTTAGAAAACCTCACAGCTTTAGGATTACTTGCTTTCAGAAAGGTGCAATATTGAGAAAAGATGTTTTTGTTATTCATTTCCCTAACTATTATGGGATTCATTTATTAATTAATTTTATTTTAATTTCTGTATATAAAAGAATTCTTGGTTACTTCCCAAAATGCCTGAGTGTTCTCATACCCAACATTAGCAAAATAAGGAAGACAAAAGCTGGCTTCAAGATCTTACTTTATTTCTACAAGTCTTTTACATAACAGACTTGTAGAAAAAAACATGTGGGCTCTGTTAATAACGTTCAGAATTACAGAACCACAGGATACTCTGCCTTGGAAGGGACACACAAGGACCATCAAAGTCCAACTCTGGCCCTGCATGGGACAGCCACAAGAATCTCACAATGTGAACTCACATTTAAAGCAACTCATGTTTAGATCTGGATTTTTTATTATTTTTGTATTATTTCCAGAGCCATGTATTACATGCAAAGTGAATCCTGGGTTACCTTTTCATGAAGTTTCACCACTGCCATGGCTGGAGTAGAATATCTGACAGTGAGAAAACCTTATTAAGTTTAAAAATTTCATTTGGGAGCTAGTAAGAGTTCCCAAAAGCTGAATCTGACTTTAATCTTCATCTGAATTTAGTGAGAACAGTGTTGCATGCTAAGCTTTGGTTTCCAAGTATTTTTGGTGTGGCTAGAAATAGTGTAGCTTATTTTGTATATATTTCAGCACTCCCTATTTCAGCCAATTCTAGCAATAAGCAGCAGTGACGCAAACAGCTATGGCCAAAAAAAATAAATTAAAAAGTGACCAGTTTCATTTTGCTGTCTCCTTGCTTTGCATTTTGGATTAGTGGATCAAATTCCCTTGGAGGGCAGCCATTGTCATCAGCTGCAATATTAAATATTTGAGAATGACTTAAAGCCAGCTTCAAACCATTCTGGGTAACCTGACTGTCCTTATCTGTAAGTCACACCTAGGAGCTTTGGGATGCATCACAAAAGATTGAAATGGAAAAAAAACAGAGATTTTGATGATGAAACTCAAAATAGTCTTCTTTAGGGCTTCAATAATTCTGCTTCTTCTCCTGCCCCATGCTGTCTGGTCCTGCTCCCTTCTTTGGTGTTTATATGACAGATTGAGGAGAAGACTGTAAAGCTGCTGAGCATCTCAGCCTGTGAAAACTTCTCACTTTTTGAGGATGATGCCAAGCAACTCTGCTGGCTCCTGATGGCCAGCACCAGGGGTGTTGCAAAGGAGAGGGCTGTGCTGTGTGACTCTGGGTGACACCTCCAAAGCAGGTCATGTGAAGCCTCTGTGCAGGTGCACAATGAATTATTCAAGTGCTGTTATTAAAGTGGTGGCAAGCTCAGTGTGGGTTAGAAACAGTGCTTGGGTTTATCAAACAGGCATCACATCCAGACACTCAGTCAGAGGCCCTAAACACAGCGTTAAGGAACATTGTCAAATCACTCAAAAAATAGGAAAGAGAAAGTGCAACCTGGATTAAGCTTCCTATTGCATTCATTTGAAGTGCTGCCTAAAATTCTGCATCTGGAGCACTAGAAAAACTAGCATCTCTCTAACACACAGTCCTATGTTAGGTCACAAACAACTGACACATGATCTAGTTCAGGGTTGGGGGGTTTTGCCCCCTTTTCTTTTTAAACTCGTTTTATTTTGCAACAAACTCTCATTTGCGAAGAAGAAAGGCCTTGTCTTAGAAAAGTCCTTCCCTTGGGCAGTACCATTTATTTCTCTATGGGAGGTTTCAGGTGAACTAGGCACTTTTCAAAGGCACAGACGCTGAGGCAGCAGCTCCTTTTGGTCAGCTCCAGTGTCACACTTTCCATGGCTCTGTGGTGACAGGAGGTGCCATGGCCCAGGTGAATATGAGATGATAAGGGACACCAAGAGGGTGCTTTGCTGTGCATTTTGTGTTTGATGTTTGGCAGGTCCATGGCTGGGGCTAACACACTGCCTGCTGGAGAGCTGGAGTCACTTCAGTGTGACTCAGAGGCCAGGGAAGTGAATCTCCTTATAGAACTAACCTGCAGATGAATACAAACCTTATCTTTCATTATAAATGACATCTGTGAAATGCAGCTTGGCTTCCTAAGAGAAGGAACACTCCAGCTCAATACTAATTCAGCAGCTCCATCCTGTCCTGTGACACAGTGATCAATTGCTTGTTCTTCTTCTCCTGTGGATGTAGCACATCTTACTCGAGCAGGGAAGCACTTTAGTCTAATGTGTGGATTTAATTTTCCCATCATTCTTCCTGCTCTGTAGAATATGTGCCCGAGCTATGGGAAAGAAATGTAAATTTTTCCAGGAGGCTGTGGCTGGGAGGAGTGATTGAGAAGCAGAGAGCTGTAAAGAGCTCATAGCAGTAATTGCTTCATGTCCTGTTCAAGCTATTCTTTATGATTTTCTGTGACATGGAAGAATTATTTCCATGCTTTGAAGTCAGGGGCTGGGTGCAACATGTAAAACCCTCTTTCTCCTGATTCTGAATCCACCTCTGGTGGTGCTGGAAGATTTTATGCACTGTCTGGAATTAGTGGGGATTAGATCAACCTATGATTACCCCTTTTCCTGCAGGATAGGTGGTTTATCCCTAATACAGATTTGGAAGATTATGAGTTACATTGTCTTGTTACTTTTCCTCCAGAAATTTTTTTTTTCCTAGAGAATGCCAAGCAGGAATTTCTTTTCCATGTAATTTAAAAAACCCCAAACAAACATGATCTTGCTAGATATGACCTATTTTCTTATAGGAAAGAGGAAAAATACAGAACCATTAAAAAGCATAGAAAAGCACAGTTCTACAGGTTCTTTTATAAAGACCAGAGAGAGCTGCTTCTAAATTTGTTTCAGTATTACTCACTAGAGTTTGCAGAGGTTTGCAGAGGGCAGTCTGACTTTCTCAAAGCCTGTCAAAACTGCCTTACATAGGGGAGTGGTGCCCTTTAAGAGGAAAAAAAAAAGTGTCCTCAACCTTACACTCAAAGCATGCAGGTGGGGTTTCCTTTGTGGCCACATATCTCGTTTTCTTGATCTAAAAATAACAAGTGACAGCAAGTTTTGTGGTAGCTGCCAGCTTATTCTCAAGTTCAGGTAATTTGCTTCTGTTTCAGAAGTGATGGGACACCTTGAACTGGATCACCTGGCATCTGTCTCGCAAACACATTCTCCCTCAGGGCTGGAAAGCTAGGCAGAAACTGAAAACAAGGGTCAATTAGGAAAGAAAGGATAATTATCTGGTCTTCTTTTTTTTTTTTAATTTTATTTTTTTACGTTGCAACCTTCACTGACCTATAGCTACTGTTAGTTCATTTCCCATTCTGCACTGGTGCTGGTGTGCATTTGAAATAGCTTTGCCCACTGTTTCTCTGCTTAAATAAAACCCTGGGGATTCTCCAGCCTTTAATGAAAATTACAGAAGCCTTTGCATATTGTGCAACTACCTCTCCCTTTGTTTTCCTACAAAATGGATTGAGCAGCTCCCCGGTGGGACACCAGAATTAGCATGTCAATATCCCAGCATCTCTCTGCGGAGTCCTGTTGGGTCTGTAGCATTCTAATATGTTCTTAGGTGCAAACCACTTCGGAACGAGCTGTTTGCACCGGCACCTTCAGGGCACTTGAACAGTGAGTAAATTGCTGGTTCCTGTCCTGGCTGCAGGGTCTGTCTCAGGCATTAAAACAATTGTGGTTTAGGGTGAGAGGTTTCAGAGGAGTTTGCCTTTCCAACACCCTGCCCACTACTGCTGCTTCCCAGAGTCCTTTCACATCAGACTCCCTCTACTGCTCCACTAAATTTACATGGAAACAAATTTTATTTCTCTTCCAGCTTGGCTTTAAGCATTGGAGCCCTAGCAGTGACATCCTTATTTTAAACACATTTAAACTTATTGCATCTTCACTATGCTTTTCCTGACATACATGCAGTGTATAGATAGTGAACCTCTTCTAAGAAAAAAACAAAGTACATCTATCTGTCTATCTATCTATCTATCTATCTATCTATCTATCTATCTATCTATCTATCTAATCTATCTCTCTATCTCTCTATCTATATCTATATCTATCTCTCTATCTATATCTATCTATCTATCTATCTATCTATCTATCTATCTATCTATCTATCTATCTATCTTTTCAAAAACACAGGCCATTATGAAAAATTCCCTAGGTCAATCATATGGCATTGACATAACGGTGTTTTAAGGTTAAATATCCCTATTAAAGTCTGTCTTCAGTTCTGAATCATCTGACTTGCACTAGAGGTCAGAAATGTGTATTTTTCAGCTTGCATACCAGAAAAAAAATACCAAAAATACTGGTTTTGAAGGCTCTGATCCTGTTTATGCAGCCTGCCAGAGTAGATTGGGCTCTTCTGATAAGAGAGAGGCAGGTGAAACCAAACAACCAGTACCACAGAGAACAGCAACACCCAGAATCTGGTGAAAAAACAGTCTGCACAAAGCAGAGCTTCACCCCTCAGATCTCCATCACTAAGCCACAACTCTGCAGGGAGATCACAACAAGCTTGGCAATTGCCACAACCATAGCATTGCTTCAGAATAAAACCACACACTAAGTGAAAACACCTCACCTCCCATTTCTCTTTGAAACTTTTAAACTATCATAACAAGACTTTCTTTTAGCAGGGTTGTACTCCACCCTCTGCTTAGCACAATTGTGCTCTGCCCCTTCCCAGCTCATAGGAAACTTTAGCTCTGTCCCTGCTGTGAAATTTGTATGTAGCAGATCTTTTTTCTTTTTTCCTTTCTTAGTGCACTCTGTTGAATTTGGAAAACACTTTGCCCGTCCCTTCAAACCATAACTTTCAGAAAAGATTGGCACTAACTGATGTTATTGCAGTGTTTGTTGCTGGTGAACCAAGTAAATAAGTTTGGGTTGTGTGCATTCCTGGATGGCATGATGCTCTCTTTTCTTTGGAAGAGATAATAAAAGGAACTTGGACAAGCTTGCAGCTGGATCAGGCTGCATATTTGGCTCACTCACCTCTCCTCCTTCTGCCTCAGTTTCCTTATCTGTAAACTGGGAGTAATGATGCTGACCTCATCACAGTGCCTTGAAGAAAAGAATTACAGAGAGCTCCTGAGCTCAGCAAAGCCTGTGCAAAAAGTGTGGGCACCTGCTTCAGAGCTCTGCTCTGGGAGCATCAAAAGCTGGTACTCCAGATTTCTGGGCCTGGATCTGCATGTCCTCAGTATCTGCTTGTCCATTCTTCTTCCTTCCTTCCCTGCTAAGAACTCATGAAGATGAAAGTTCACTTATTCCTTCACATGTTTTCTCCTCTGCTTTGGTATTAACAGCTTCAGAGCATCCTCAGCCTCAGCAACATCCCACTGGATGCTGCTGCACTTGCTGCTGCTGCAGCTGAAGGGCACCAGAACATTCAAGGGAGCTCATGCACTGATGTGTGACCGTGTTCACAGGGGTCCAAGGATGAGGGAAGAGACGAGGATCTGACTCCATGTTTCAGAAGGCTGATTTATTATTTTATGATATATATTACATTAAAACTATACTAAAAGAATAGAAGAAAATATTTCATCAGAAGGCTAGCTAAGAATAAAATAGGAAGAAATGATAACAAAGGCTTGTGGCTTGGACCCTCTGTCCGAGCCAGCTGACTGTGATTGGCCATTAATTAGAAACAACCACATGAGAATAATCACAGATCCACCTGTTGCATTCCACAGCAGCAGATAATCATTGTTTACATTTTGTTCCTGAGGCCTCTCAGCTTCTCAGGAGGAAAAATCCTAACGAAAGGATTTTTCATAAAAGATGTCTGTGACGCTGATGTGTCACAGCCGCTCCTTGGGCTCCTCTGAGGCACAGGAACCATGACTGCTGCCAGACATGGTGCATGAGCACCTCAAAGTTTACAGCCTAGTTACGCAAACAAGATCCATGGTGAAAGAACAGCCAGCAGGGATCTTCAGCTAGCAGACAATACACAGCAAAAGAAAGGGATTTGCCAAGGACATGGCCTTATCTTGCTGCACCTCTCAGGTGAGAGTTGGGTATGTACAGACAGAAGGCAATGTACCCTTGTTCTGGATGAACAGACACTTTGGATTTTGAAGTGCTTTTACTCCTTCTCCCACCCCTCCCTTTTGGTCTCTTTGCCTCCTTCATTTTTTTTTTCTTTCTTTTTTTTTTCCAGGCCTACTCCACACTGTCCCTGGCATTCTCTGTCCCTCTCTCCAGCCAGGTCACAGGGGAATTCTGTCCTCAGCCAGCCCTCACTTCTCTCACACAAGTGCTTGCAGGTTGCTGGTGCCAATTCCTCTTTTCTGCAGCAATAATGGATTCCCTGGGACACTCTGCCTCAGCTGTAATTTTGGCCTTGAACAGAATCACTTGACCGTGCCAGTAGCTGGAAACAACAGCTCTGTGCTCAGGTCTTTCTGCCTCCTCCCTCTGCCTGTTTACAATTCCACCTGCTCTCCCGTGCCTTGCCTTGCAGTAATCTGATCATTCCCTCAGCTTCCCAGCCCTGGCTCCCAGGGGCTGCACAATTATGGAGAGAGAAACAGCTCCAGACTAGGGAGATACTGTAAGAGCCGGAATGAGGGATGTGGGACTCCAGGTGGCTCTCCAAAATGCAGTTTATTCCATCCAAGAGGTTACAGCACTCCAGGGTTGTGGGTGACAGAGCCTGTGCCTCCAGCTGTCAGCTCCAGCTGCAGGCAGGCCTGGAGACCCTTTGGTTTTGGTTACATTGCGTTATATACTTTTCTTTGCTGAGCATCTTAATACAGTAGAACCAATCTATACCTTAACTATTCTCTATAGCCTACCACAACTACTATAATTACCATATTCATGTTACTGTTCTCCAATCACTAAAAGTCAGTACATTACAGTTTAAGCTAGAAGTTGTTATTCAGTTTTCTTGCAGTGGAAAATTCTGAGACCTTTTTTCTACTTGCAACTTTGCTGACTTGTTTGCCTGTGCTATCTTTCTGCTTGGTAAAAACATCTTCTTGTTTGAGGTGGGTTTAGCCTTTGCTCTAAGCCATGAAAACCCCTTCCAACCAACATACCCTTTGACTCTTTGGTTAGCCAGCAAGACTGGCTCACCAATTCTTTTCTTCTATATCAAAACTTGCTTCCATCTCTATCCCTTCATCAGACTCCGCATTTAAAAATCTTTCTGCTAAGCATACAGATCTGTGAGACCTTCTTGCCAGACTTTCATCCTTCCTAACAAGATACAGCACAGGGCTTTGGACAGTGCTATTCAGTAATTCATCAACAGTGGCATCCCTGTGGAAAACAAGTCATCAGCAAAATGAGAGGTGTGTGACCTTCCCCTCTGAACCCCAGGGCAGCTCTGACTGCTGATGGCTTCCTGTAGGGCTCCTTGTCCTCCCTCTGTGTTCTGAAGAACAAGAAATCTGCTTCCACGGGAAAACCTTTCCAGCGAGGTGCCCAGGGGTGTTTGCCCAGCCCCACCAAGTGTCTGTGCAGCCCCTGCAGCAGCTCAGAGCTAATGAAGGTTTCCACCAAAGGGCTCCACCCTGCAGAGCTGCTGTGTGCGCAGAGCAGCAGCTGGTGCTGCTGGCCTCGAGGTGCTGTGCAGTGTCCTTGCCTGCTCTTGCTGTGGTGGCCACAGGCTCTGTGCTGCAGCAGCTCTGGGGACCACAGCACTCCTGGCTGTGAACCGCGGCTCTGAGCCAGCCTCTGACCCGCAGCTCTCCAGGTTTCCATTTCAGTCACAAAACAAAAAGAGAATTTGTTAAAAAAGAGAGTTTGTTAAAACTTTGCTTCTGCAAAGGGTGTGGGGGGCAGAGTTCAGTCCCGTGCTTTTTCTAGAAGTGCATTTCTGCAGGATGCTGCTGCTGATAAACTCCCAGCACTGTTCTCTTACCCATCCATCTCCTCTCTTATAAATCCCTTACTTTTGTGTCAGTCCCCCAGTCCAGTGCAACATAAGGTATGTGTGACACAGATATCCAGTGACCCTTCCTGGAACATCTGTGTGAAAAATGCATATTTTATGATTGGCTTTTTGCAAATATTAAAATGAACATTATATGTGTTGTGTTAGAAAGTAATGCTGTATTAATTCTCTTAAGTAGTGTGCTAAATATAGTTTTAGGTTATAAAAATTGTTAAAATAGAAACTATGCTATGTAGGATACTTTTTTTAAAGAAAGGACTTGCACTGAGATGGCAGCCACAGGACACCTGAATCTTTCAGAGAAAAAGAATTTATTGCTCCCTTATCAGAAGAAACGAACTTCTTCCCGCCTCGAAGGCGCTGTTAGGATTCAGAGGAAGAAGCTGACACTGACCAGACAGAATCCTGTGTTTGAATGGAATTTATGCATCATGTATGAAGTGTATGAATATGCAACAGGCTGTTGCTTTTAAGGGTTAATCCTGTGTTAACGTGTGTCCTTTTTCGGGCTTATTTTGCCCAGAAAAAGGAACAATGACTGTCCATAACTCTTTGTCTCTATTGTCTCATATTGTCCTAATTCAAATTGTCCAAATTATTATTACTTTAATTGTATTACTATTTTTATTACCATTTTATTACTATTAAACTTTTAAAATTTAAAAAAAAACAAGTGATTGGCGTTTTTCACAATCTGAGTCCTGTGCTTTAAAGAATACATTGGCTTTCCATTCCATACCACTCCATATTAAAAGCTGATTCCCCAAACCTTACTTCAACTAGATTTTTGCTCTTATAGATTTGCCCTGCTTCAATGGTTCAAAACAGCCTTGTTAGCTAGAAGAAAGAACTTTTTTTCCCCCTTCAATTTTCAAAGAGAGAGTTGTGTGGGCCTGCAAGTCTTCAAAGCCTATGGTCTGTGGTCCAAGAGCTAAAAACAGTCACAAACCTCACCACCAGATGGATGAAAATTAAGGCTCATCTTGCTCTTCTTTCTCTTTCAGCAGTAAAAAAAAAAAAAAAAAAGAGCTGCTTTTAAAAGAGTTTATCAGTTGGAATTTTTCTCTGCCTGTAACTGGGAAGAAGCTAAGAAACCATGGCAAGATCCCAGATTTAGCCCAGCTACAGGATTCACAGTCCTGAGAAGTGTTCACATAACCCAGTGAGGTATCACTCAAATATGTAAATAAGTTTCCCATGGGGACCTCTCAGACTCTGCCTCAGAGGAAGAGTTTTGCTTAAATAAGCACAGAACAGCTTTGCTGCTGCAGCTTTGTGGAGCCTGTCCCTTCAGGCTGCTAGTCCCAAAAGCTGTGCAAGTCCTGGCCAGCTCAATGAACAGCAGGCAAATGTGTTCAGCTGCAGGCACTGCCTTCTCCAGCCCCACCAGTGCTCCCCTCCCAGCTCTGCTGCTGCCCTTTGCTAATAATAGAGCACTTGTAGTTTTTTTAAGGGAAGGAACATAGAGCATGTGGGTTGTGCACAGTGAGGGTGACTCTGAAATGCATTTTTTTTTGTGAGACTAAATTATAATTATTCAGCTTTTGTCTTGCTTTGAGATTAGTGCAGTCATGCCATGACAGTTGTGGGTCCTTTTCTTACCAAAAATACAGTGTGAGTTGGCCCTTAAAGTGATGGCAATTCCTGCTTCTCTGGAGCAGCCTCCTTCCTGACACAGAACACCAGAATTGTTTTGCCATTACTATTGACAACTCTTCCATTTATCCCCATGTCTTTGAACCAGGGATTTGGAAATCTTCTGTGCCAGCATGGCCAGCATACTTTAAAGAACAGAACACAAAATTTTAGATAAATTATTCTCAGAATAAATTCTTTTCAGAATATTTTAGAAGAAGATATAGTTCAAGAGCTCCAGAGAAAATAGTCACGAAAAGGAATGAAAAGGAGGAGGAGGTGTAGGCATAAGAACAGCAGCAAAGGCACAACCAGGAGAGAGGGAACAGAAACTGGATGAAATCAGGATATAAAAGCT
This sequence comes from Geospiza fortis, assembly GCF_000277835.1. Taxonomy (NCBI): domain Eukaryota; kingdom Metazoa; phylum Chordata; class Aves; order Passeriformes; family Thraupidae; genus Geospiza; species Geospiza fortis. Next base: position 89,414 of record NW_005054557.1, on the reverse strand, counting down.
TATAAATCTCTTTATTTTAAGGTACAAAAAATACCAAGTCCTAAAATATGATCTTTTCCTGGCAATGACCACACTGTTAAGAAATTTGCCTTTTGGAGCAAAAAGGGTGGGTGTGCTCAGGGGCTTTTTTCCAGCCTTGTGCTTGAGACCTCTTTTCTTCTGTGCCTGCCTCCAGCAAGTGCTACTGCATGCCACACATGGGCACACAAACAAAAATCACTTAAGAAAATAGAAGTAGGCTTTACTTGAGACAGCAAAACCAGAGCAAGCTTTGCATGCAGATGGCCTTCTCTGGAATCTCGCTGGCTTTCAACACGTCAGCATGGCTGTGTATCTCTGAGTTACTGTGACAAGAGCTGAGAATGGATGGCTGCCTGATTTACTGCAGTATTTGAAACCAGTTTTCAGAGACTGGGACTGTTTTGGAAGGCCAGGTTTTAGAATCTACTTTCAGAAGGTGCTTGACTTTAGCAAGTGACTTTTGCTACCCTGGTATTTCCTTCAAGGATGACAGAGGTTAAAGGAAAATCACTCATAAAGGAGAACTGAGTTTGGTTTCTTGTCACATTCTGCTTGTCTAGGGAAGTGTCTTTCAGAGGTCTGTCAGACCCAGCTTCATAGCGTGAATTCCAGCAGTGAGAAAGGGCTGTGGTCAAGGGAATAAACACACTCCTGAGGCTCGGCATGTGGCCTCCTGCATTGGTTGGGAAGAAGTGGGATCAGCAGGTAATAAAACAGGCAAATTGATTTTGATTGAGTTTTTACGAATTATTTACTTTTTTACTTTTCATTTTCCTTCAGATTTTTTGTTCCCCTTGTTGGCTTTCTAGTGTCCTGGGTTTACTTGCTGCTCTCAGTTGCTCGGCTCCCTGCCCCAGTGGGAAATCATTCAGCCAGCATGGCAAATGTTGCGTGGCTGCTGTCGGAGAAGAATTTAAATGATGGCTGCTAGTGTTAATCATTGTATTCCTGAATCAGTTTTGTAAGGCAGTGTCTGGAGAAATGAAGAGAATCATATTTGTCTGACAAACTGCCATAACTCCACTGACACCCAAAACGAGCAGTTACTTGGCTTAGCACTCACTGGGGCCTCTCATTTCATTTAAGAATGCATTTCCCTCTGAAATTCATGGCTGCTTTATACTAAGAATAACTATTCTTTCTGTCTAATTTGGGTCACATCCACAGAACCCAGTAGTAGATGAGGGACCAAAACTCTAAAAGATGTGCCCCTTCAACATTGCTAAGAAGCAAAATGTTGATGTGTCCATCAGCAGTTATTCACTTTCCCTTGTTCTTTTCAGTCTTGGTACAAGAATTTCCCCAGACCTCATTTTTTGCACAATTTAATTGTCTTGTAACTTGTTATAGTAGAAAAGTATAGAACAATATTTTCAGAAAAGCAAAATCTCTAGGGAGAGACAACATTTTTTACTGGCCTTGCTGATATATTTGGAAAAATCAGGTATGCTGCCAGGTTCTGAGACTCTGCAGGTGACTCTGTGCTTTGAAAATGTTTCATATCTGCTCTGATGAATGATGTTAGCTCTGCTCCAAGCTTCACTTTCTCTGGCCACCAAAGCTACAACAATGCTACTGTCAAAAACCACGCAGGGGATCATTCCTTCACCCCAGCCTTCCATAGGCCATTAAAAAAAAGTTATTATTGTATGTCCCTTAAGAGGTTGGGAGTGAAGAAGAAATGTGTTTTATATCAATGGGCAACACTTTCTTTCCAGCTCTTGTCTGGTGTTGGCCTTTGATCACTCCTGCCTCACATCAGTTGTGATTATCTCAGAGCTGAAGCCAGGCTGAGCCCTCCTACTCACTTCTGGATATTCCCCCTGCTCCCCACACAACCTACCATCAGACCAACAGCTTCTGCTCTGTTTAGAAACACATTTCATAACTGTCAGCTTCTGATACCAGCTTTTATAGACATGCAAAATAACTTTCCTTCCCCCAGCACCCATATGCTGAACTGCCAGATTACAAAGATGCCCTTTTTTAAAGTTCAAATTTGTGAAGTCTCATTAAATTGAGAATAACTGCAAAGTGAGATTTCAAACAGTTGCCTCTCTTGAGCAGTGCTACATGACTAGGAAAACTGTTTTCTTTGACAAGACTTTTTAGAGATGGGTTTGCCCTAGGTAGTGTCTGGTTGTGAATCTCAGACCTAAAATTTACTTTTTAGTTACATTTAGTTCATTTCCCAAATGGTCTTTCAGGGAAATCTTTCAGCCAAACTTCTGTACCTTGGATCATATGCTTGACATACTGAAGGAAAACAGAAATCAGGAGAGAAAACAGAAGCTGGAGAGAGGCAGCATTTTATCCAAAGCCAAAGGGAAGGTGGGAGCCAGAGCAGAGCTGCACCATCTCAGGTCTAGGATGTGCACCAGGTGCTGTTCCTGTGCTCCTGAGCTCCCTCCCTCTCTTCCTCATGTTTTGTAGCAGCAATTTGTCATGGCTTCACAGCTGCCTGCCTGGGCTTCTGCAGGCTGAGGATATTTGAAAAGCAGAATACAGGATCATATGTTTTTCTCACTATAAACTAGACGAATAAAATTTGTGCTTGGGTTTGTATTGAGTCAGTTTGTATTTATTCATGACCATTTTCCCAGGATGAGGTAATATATTAAATGCAAATGTTTAGATTAACGCACTCCCAGAGTTCCACTTTGGCCAGGAAGGTGAAGCATGTTTAACCAATCTGTTGGCTGCCTATGGCTATTTTCCTCAGGGTTACCACAGTGGATTGCAATGCTCATTTAAATTCCAGCATCTTCCCATCTAGGACAGGCTGGTGTCCTGGCTTTGCTGGCCTCCTGCTCACACAAAAATCAAGCAGTGCATATAGCCTGGCTATATTTGCACTTAACCTGGATACAGATCTGCTGCTGGAAGAGAGGTGTGGCACAACTTAAAATGGTTTGGACCAGTTCTGTGTCAGGCTATATCAGAAAGAATGCACATAAAGCTTCTAGGTGTTTTGATCAGCATGGTCATAGCTATTCCAGAGCAAAAAAAAAAGGGTGAAAAAAAAATCCCACACAAGCACAAACATACCAAAGCCCATATTTGTGTTGTGGGCCAAACTTGATTGTCTTTAAAATGTGCTGATAGCAGCTGATGAGCTAGCACACCTGCTAAATGTTTCATTTTTATTTAGAGCACAGGTACTCTGAAGTCTTGGTGTTGGATATGTTCACATTTCTTGTCCTTCTTTAGCCTTGTGCATGGACCCCCTGAGTTTCACTGTCTATCTCAGTAACAGTAGTGCAAGGTGCCTTATTCTCAGAAAAATGAACAGAGACTCTTTATTTCTTGGGCTTTCTTCAGTTTAAACATTCAAGTTTATGCAGTTTTTTCCTGCATTTGTATGTCCTGAAGAAAGAGCAGGTAATGTCTGTGAATGACATTTTCTTTTGCTGACCTTGTCTTCATCCCAAATTGAGGAAATGACTGATTGGCCCCCAGATTTCCAAATTTGGATCTGATACGTCAGGGCAGAGGCATAAAGGCTGTCTCCAGGTAGAGTCATCTCAGGCTGTAAGATTTCAAAACTTAAAATGGTTTCATCTCTGAGTGCTCCTTGGATGCCATTTTGTGGTAGCTTTATAAAAGTATGACTCAGAGCCTGTAATTAATCCCTAGAGCATTTCATTCTTTGACGAGTTCTGCAACACATGGGACTTCACAATAATGGTGAAATCATTTCCAAAATGTCTGTATGAGTTCAGCTATAACATTTCTGCTGGGAAAATAGCAACATGTTTATTTCTGTGCTCAGAAAGAGGAAAATGCAGTAAAGATGGATGTATTCCACCTTCAAACAAGGAACAAATTGTGAGAGTCAAAAATACCTGTGCATATATATAAAATTTATAATAGCCTTCTGTAGTTAAATTTCCTCATGATTTGTTAAACAGGGAGAAGTGCTGGGAGAACTTAATGATGACTTAATGTGAGAAGGCTATTGAATTTCTGGGGCATTGTTCACAGAATTATCTACACTGTTTGAAGGTAACTATCCATATTGCTTTCCAAGACTGATTCATTGAGTGTAATTATTTCAGTGCAGGATTAGAATAAAGATTAATTTAGGTAATTTGCTGTCCAGGGCCAGGAGCAGATGCTTAGAAATGAGCACCAGCTTATGATTTCATAATACAGCTTAAGCCAAGATAAAAGCTCGCTGCTGCCAAGAGGGAAAGGTCCTGCCCTTCTTTTCAGCTTCTGCACCCCCCAGCTCCTGGCTTCATCAACCCCAGATGGCCTGTGCATTGCTGGTGCTCCTCCAGACACACAGTAAGCCAATTTACTGCAGTGGCAGAAAGGTCACTTAAATAATAACAAAAAGAAATGCTTTTGTCTGTGGTGATCCGTCAGGTCGCAGCGCCAGACGGAGGGGTCAGGCACTTGGGATCAGTGGGTGTGGGAGGAAAGAGCAGGGAAGGCTGGACAGCAATGAAGGAAAGAACTAAGAGGAGGGACTAGGAGAGAAAAGCTTCCAAGTTGTGTCAGCAATGAGACATTTATTTGGCTAAACCTTCTATTTTTGCCTGTTTGACACCGACTGGAAAATCCAGCTGGCCTTCCCAGAGCAGTATGTACAGTTTGTGCAATAGCCCCGTCCTGAATGAAAACATCTCACTTACAATCTATGAAAAGGTGTCTATGGGGATTGTGGGGGGTTTTTAGTTTTTGCACACGTGCATTACTTTACAGTCATTGTTCTGGAGTTTTATTGTCCATTTGATTGCTTGGTCAGTCGGCATCATGCAATCCTTCTGCAGCAGTTCACAGTAGCCAGAGCTGGAGGCCACACATGATCTCAGTATCCAGAAACTGTTGTTTCATCTGAAAACTCCTTAACTCCATTTTAGTCCATTTAATGTAATGTGTTGATATGTTAAAGAATAAAGATCCCAGCACTGAACCTGGGAGCATCATGATAGCTGCCTTTCCACTGTGTTTAGTTCAGTGCTCTCTTTCCTAATTCTTAAACCATTATCAGTCCCTGAGGGAATACTTCCTCCCCAACTGAGAGGGCTGAAGAGCTTTCCAGTAAGGAGCACTGTTGCCACCTTTTTTTGGAAGATGGCAAACTCAGCACTTGAGCACAGATTGTGTCCATGGATGGGTGACGTGGATGTCTTCCCTGGACAAAATGGATGGGGATACATAGATCATACAGATAATGTTTACTATTTGTTCTCTTCTTTGGGGGGATCTTTTCTGTGATTTCCAGCAGTGGCAGGGAGCCCTTGTTTAAGGTTGATGCCACACTGCCACCTTTCATTCCTCCAGCACTTTGTCACTGCTGAACTATAGATCACATCTCATGGCAGCTGCACAGCTGAAGTGCTTTAAGCTCCTGGATAAACATCATCTGATCTGGGCAGTTTTTCACCAGCTCAGTTTCTCAATTTGCTCCAAGTCATCCAATATTGATTTACCAAGCTGAGGCAGTTCTTCCTGGTGAAGAATGTCTCCATTGTAGGAAATTCATGGATACTTTTAGGGCCATTAGATGCTTCTGAAAATCTCTGAGGTTCTTTTCTAGCTTAGCAATATGTCCTGTCACAAACATTAAATACAATGTCACTCTGGGGTGTTGTTTCCTCTGTCCCACCCCTGATAGGCACAAGTCAGGGAACTGTGTCTTTTTTCTTTTTTTTTTTCACATATTCTATAACAAGTTGAGGCTTTATTTTGTCCTCTTATGTTCTGAGTCTTGATATACACTTTGGTTGTGTTTTCAATTGTTGTTTTTCACAGAATCATCCTAGAATCACAGAATGGGGTAGGTTGGAAGGCATCTTAAAATATCATCTTCTTCCAACCTCTGACCATGAGGGTGGTTTTTTCCCCCTTGAACTGCAAAATCTAACACAATATAGACAGAAGTTTAATATGATGGCCTGGGGTTTTTTTTAAATTAAGATTTCCCTTTATGTAATGGTTATGAGAGCGTTCATGATATGACCATTAGATTACCTACTTAGTAGTTTATTTCTTTTTTTAAGTTCTTCTGAAATTTGGAGCCTAAATCCTTATGTAGATTTACAACAAGGCTACATGACATGAAAAGTGATGAACATACACCAACTTCTGTTGCCTTTCAGCCTTTTCACGGCAACTCAGAGCTCTTTTCTTCTGCTTTAACAGACAGGTGCTCTTTTGTTCCAGCCATTTCTGAAAGCAGAACAGGAACTATTTCATTACTCCCTCTAGCCTAGGTCAGGTGCTGTGAGTGGTCAGCTATCCAGATATTCAGCATGCCAAGGAAGGGAGGGCATATTCCTTGGACACCCAACTTCAGGGCAAGGAGGTGTCCTTTGTGCCCTTTGGCTTTTGGAGCCACATTTCTCTTCACAGAGAAAAGCAAGGCACAACTTCCCACGGATATTTCTGGGATTCACATTCTCTGAACCGCAGAGAAAGAAAAAACAATTCTTATCTCATTAACTGCGCCTGTGTTTTGGAACAAGTGGAATGCGTTGAGGAAGATTATTTACCTGAAGGAATTTGCTTGATTGGATTCTGGTGTGAGTGTTTTGATCCATTGGCCAATTGAATCCAGGTGTGTGTGTCAGGACTGTCAGCTGACAGTCATGAGATTCTGAGTGCAGTGAGTGCCTGTGCAGATTCAGTGTAATATAGTGCAGTACAATACAGAATAATATAGTATAATAAAGTAATTAATTAGCTTTCTGATAATATGGAGTTCTCCCCTCATCAGGGGTCGCTTGCTTTCATTATAGGCTTTGAGGGGCTGTTCCTGAGGCTGGCAGGCACCTTTCTTCTTAGATTGATGGTGGGTACCCAGAGTCACAGGCAGCCTCTCAGCATCACTTATTTTGTTCTGATAAAGCTAAAAGCCTTCACTTTTTTTCTTCCCCTGGAACTTCTTTGAGCTTTGGCTCATACTGACTTATAGAAACTGCTTACTCACTCCTTTCTTTCTGAGATTTCTTACAGTCAGGAGCATAATGAATATCAGCCAACGCCATTGTGACAGTGTTGCAAACATCTCCAAATATTGCCAAACTGCCACACCATAGATTAAGATTTCATTGTGAGAAACAGAATTTAATGAGAATAGCACTCCAGCCATGGGAATGATTGGTCATTGGAATGATTTATCTGTTGATTGGAGTGGATACCCTGTAAATCAGCAATATTTAAATCAAGCGCACAGAGATTTTTGTAAGGATGTGCTTGTTTCAGCCTCAACAAAAACCGTTACAGAAGAGAGAGATGATAGGAATCAGATTATATTATGACAGTTTTCTCTTTTTTTTCCTCTTAAAACGATATAAATTGTATCTCTTAGACTAGAAGTGTTTTTCTGAATTATTTACCAGTTTACGTTTTTTTTAATCATCTTTCTTCACATCTTCACTAGAATAGTAATAGAATAAATAAGCAAAAGTTTTTGGCTTTTATTTCTGGAGGGCAGAAAAAATCCACACTTCAAGCAGCATCACAGTCAGCATCTCCCCCTTTCTCATCTCCTTCAGATCACCACTGAGGAGAGACATATTCCTCTGCCTCTCACTAGGCACGTGCTGAGCTCAGGAATTTCACATCTCATGGCTATCTCTAGAGGGAATTGTCATATGCCAAAGGCCGCAGTGGAAAGGACTGGATTTCTACTGTGTTGGGTATTTTTAATATCTAGCAGGATTCGTAGAAAGGGTAGCAAAGCAAACAAAATTAGTTTGAACCTCAAGGTGGAAATAACTCATCTTTGCTGTTAGAGTTTTCTTCCTCTTCGATTCTGTTTCAGTTGAAGCCAAAGATGCTCAAATTCAAATGCTCAGACAATTTTGCAAATGAATTTCTGGCTCATTCTGTGATGCACTGAAGGAAATGCTAGTTCCAGTTCAGTTCCTAGGAAAAAGTACACAGTGCCTCACATTGCTTGCTGCCACAACTGCTTGCCACCCTTACCTCTGATCTCTCCCAACCCACTCAACCCTTGCTGTTCTGTGGAAAGCTTTGCTTTCATACTGAAAAGTGATCTTTATAAGTGTTTACTTAAATGAACAAGATGCTGCTTTTGTACTTGTTCTGTGTTTCTCATACCATTAAAAAAGTCCTTTTCTGTTAATCCTCTGATTCCAGAGATCAGTTTTTTCCCTTCCAGAGTAAGGCAGCACACAGCATGGCAAACACCACCTTGGTGCATTGGCTTGATTGTGGCTCAAGCAAAGTTCTTGCCAGGCTTCTGTAAAGAATTGTGGTTGTCACTGGTTGCCATCACTTGATTGCTCTAATCAAGATAATATCCCTAAAACTACTGGTTCAACCAAGTTTTCCTGCTCAGAATACAAGATTCAATCACCATATTCAGTTTAATAGAACAAGTTGACTCCCTTACCCTTTTAGCCCAGGAGACTAATCACAGGATGTGTCAGCTTAAAGTTCCAGTGGCAATAAATGTTTTTTACACATGAATAAAAAATGAGGAAGTGTGTGCATGCACGTTTTCAGCAGGTGGTTTCCAACAGCCTCAGTCTCTAACCAGCAGTTTTCTCTGTTCCCTTCTCGTGGCTTCTGCAGCAAACATGCTGCATTATTATTCAGAAGATTAAGATTTTGAGGAGGGAAAATGGAAAGTCCCCAAACCATTTTTTTCCTGCAGCCTGCACGGCTGGCTGGGAAGCACAAGATGTGCCTACTCACCAGCTTAGTGGAAAGGGGTAGAGCCAGCCAATTTACTTTCCTCTGACAGCTGAAAACCTCCAGTTTCTCTGCTTTCCTGACTTCCTTGTCTCTACTTCTCATTGCAGGCGTCACTGCAAACTGGTTCCAACTGGCTGCAAACAGCTGTGCTGTTAATTACTTTATTGGCCATAGAAGATCCCAACATGTAGCATTCTTGCTTGATTTCCCATCTCTTCTTTATGTTCCTCCTTATCTCTGCAGTGGGAATTGTGACAGCTTTCCCAATGCAAGAGGTGGAGGCTTAAAACAATAATGTATTTAATTGCAAAGGAATGTTTGAATGGAAATAAAGTGCTCTGTTCTCAGACATGCTTTGGTACTTCTTTTGGAATTACAGCCTGTAGGAAGGCATTGCTTCATCTATTGCCTCTGCAAAGCACCACAGTCACAGGTGGGATCATTCTGCCCCCTGGAATTGTCTGTTTTGCGTTGATTAGTGTCTTCTGTCTCCTTTTATAAAGCCACATTTTATAGGGTTTTACCGTTATGAAGTCAAATATTATAGGTTTGTTATAGGGAGAAAATAATTAATTATAGGATATATATATTATATAAAAGCAGATATAAACTATGATTATTACTCTAAGGCATTGATTCATTTGAATGGTTCTCATAAAGTACATTAATGTCAGAGATTGCACTAAACACACCTTCACTGCATGGTTAACCCAAACATCACCTTTATTTTCTCCCCAGTTCTACTATTTACGTGAAAAATCTTGTACTATTGAACAAATACATCCTCCCCAGTAAGGGTGGTGACCCTTTGGACTCAGGTGGAAGATGTCCAGAAAACAGGAAACAACAAGGAATTAATTCTCCAGTATTGTTCCTGTGAATCCCCTACATTTATCAGTAAATAACTGAGACTATTAACTTAGAGTGGCAGCCTAATTCTTCTGGTACTTTTAAAAGAAAATATCTTTCCAAACAAGAAAAAAAAAGGACCACTGAGGAACCTTCAGGTATCTCCATGCTCTGCTGAAATAGAGTTAAAATTTTCCAGAAGTGAAAATATGTTTCCTGCCAATGAGTGGGATTTCTTAACAAGAATTTAACTTTGACTGCCATGAGAAAGATGGTGGTAAAGCTTCTGGTAAAATGCATTGGTAATAATTGCAGCTGAAAGTAGAGCAAAGCACAGGAATAAATTGTCTGGTTGTTGTGGTGTGCCTGTTGCTGATAGCTTTTAATAATAATACATTACAGCTAAATAAGCATCTCTCATTTTTGGGGCAGTTCAGTAGATCTTGCCTTAGGGCAGATGAATAAACTGGTTATTAGACTGAGGTCCCTCACAGCCCTAATTTTCAGTGATTGCTTACCATCCCAAGGAAAAAACTTCTGCTCTTGTCAACCAGGCTATGACTGATCAAGGTCCTGGGTGCTGTCCTGGCTGTCTGGAGCCTTCTTATGTGCCCAGATAAGGAGTGGTACAGAGGGGAGGTGAATATTCCTTCTCCTGGCTGGTTGTACTGGCTGACACTGTTTTACCCTGACAAAACCTTGGCAGCCCTGCCCACAGCAGTGTCTGAGCCTGGGCTGTGGTGTGGAGTATTTTCCACAGGCAGGGGAGCTGGGATAACAGGAATTCTGTGGGACACCTGTAGAAGCAATTTCACAATGTTTGTTCTGTGGAAGGCAGCCACAAACTTGGGAGGATACATCTGCAGGTGTTGCATCCTGCTGCAGTGCTCGTTCATCTGCTGGCAACACTGAAGTGTTCAGAGATTTAAGTTATGTTTTGAATTCATTTTCAGGGAGTTGCCAGAAAGACCAAGAAAATCTGTTCCTTTCCTGTGTAAAGAACTCCATAGGCTGTGGAATGTAAAACCACTGGAGAGGAAAAAAAAAATCCTTTATGCAAGTTACATTTTCATAGGATGTTATTTTTTTCTTCTATTTAAAATTTACTGATTTTTCAAAATTCCTTATACATGCTGGATAGGCCTACTAAAAGCTTCTTAAGCACGTGAAATGTTTTACCTACATAATTTCTGAGATGAATAAATGCTGTTAGCAGCTGGTAAAGAACATCTCACTTAAGGTTCATTTATATTATCCCAATAAATTGCTTGGCACGTGCTTGAAAGCTTGTACTGGAAGTCAAACTAGGTATAAGTGTAGCAGTAATGGAGAATTATGTTTTATTGTTACCTAAAACTTTGCATGACAAGGAATCTACAGCTGGATGGGTTCAAACTAGAAACTTCTTCATGAGATTCTTTTAAATAGAACTTATTTGGGAAAGAAAATTCATCTTAAAAGCGGTGACTCTCTTTAGTCTTTAAAATAAAATTGTAGGGTCCAAGATGATTCACCACATAAATAAAGTAGATTAGCAAATATTGATTGATTCCTTGCATTTACGTAGGGCAATTCATCTGGGGAGAACAGCATCCTGTGCTGATTTACAATCTATTCTCCTTGCATATGTACCAAACTTCTAAAATAAGTAGCAGATCACATGCTTTTTACCACTGCAGAAAAGGATTAGAAAAGCAAAGAACTGCCAGGAAAAAAAATCATAGGTACATGGAATTATCAATGGAAGTGTTTTCTTAGGGCTAACTGAGACCGGACCACCACGTAGGTTTTGGAGAGCTGAAAGTTACTAAAATGACCTCTATCCTGACCAGCTCCCAGGTAAATAATGTCTGTTTCTATACTTTTATTCAGAACTGGGCAGGCTTTGTCACAGTGGGGTAAGTCATGAGTGTGAGGAATTTGTGCAGGTATGGCCTAGCAGCAAATTCCAGGAGTGATCAGCGAATGGCTGTGAAAACCACAGGTTCAGCTTCCAGTCCCAATGGGTCTATTTTCATGAATAGGAAGATTTCAGAGACAAAACGTTTCTCAGCATTGGTTCTGGGTTTGCTGTAAAAGAATGCTATCACACTGTCAGAGAAGGGACATTCAGGTATGGTGGCTGATGTTTATTTCCTGCTGCTGTGGGTGAACCAACCACAACCACAATCTTCCGTGCCAGCTTCTTTTTCTGCCTTACAGTCTCTGAAAACTGACATTTCTAGACTAGAAAAACAAGGAAATGGTTGATGTTTGAAGTCTCTCTCTGCTCTGCTTCCCTTTCACTTTGCCATGCTGATAACTGCACACTTTGGAGAGACCGTATGACCTGCCAAAGAAAGCAGGGGATTATCCTGTTAGCACTGCTGAGATAGCATCTCTAGGGGCAAAGTAGAGGAGTGGAATCAACAAAAAATCATGATGGAGTGGATAGTCTTTCTCTCTTTAAACCTCATTTTACTAGCTGCTTTAGCTGAACTTAAATATGAAATATCTCCTTGAAACCAATGTGGAATCCCCAAATGGGACCTTTGGCAGCAGAGCTTGCCAGAGGGTGCGAGTGAGATTCCATGTGCAGTAAAGCACAGGAGCTGGCAGCCTCTGGCCCTCAGAGGGGAATAACTTAAAATCAGTGGCTGACTCATGGAGACAGGCAGATACAAACACTCTTGTTAGCTCTCTGAGAGATCAGCATTCCCATCAGGCCACCACCCTGCCAAGTCTTGTACACATTCTCAGCCCAAAGCAGATAAATAAGGGGAAATTTAGGAAAAATGGACTCGAAGAATTACAAAATTTCAGTATATGAAACACAGTGTTACACTGTTAATTTCCTGATTACTTTCAAAGCTACTGCTCCAAAGGTTGGATTTAGCTTTAAATATGCTGAGTCTATTTCAGCGCAGGAATTCTAAGGTAATGCAATTGCAATCTTGTGAAGGGTTACACACCCTTTCACAGACAGCTGAGTGCAGAGAGCCATTCAGGACAAGAATTGCTTGTTCTTTCTCTGTTGTCCTCTGAAAGGAAGTCTTTGACTTCTCAGAGTGAAGCCCAAAGTTCCTGCCAAGGTAGAGAGCAGAGAGAAGGAATGGGGGAAGACTGATGGGAGCATTCTTCTGTGAATTTGTCTCATTGTTTCTGCAATCTGCATGTACCTTTGTGAGCTTCCAAATGTAGAGATTTCTACAATGCAGTATGAAGCTCTTCTTTTTTTTTGTGCTGCCAAGAGAAAGAGGTTCCTTCAAGGCCTTATGGTAGTTCTGATGCAGCTCTCCTGTTCACAGTTGTTGTTTCATGACAGATGGAATCAGGCATTTGGACATGGCCAGTGGTGAATAGTGACTCATTCTACCTGGTTACCTGAGTTTATGTGTCTGTGAACAACTGAATTATGAAACACACAGGGGAGGCAAACTGATGCAAAGTGCAACAGTACAGTCCCAGGCTGGGGAAAAGAGTAAAGAAATTGCTAAAACAAAAAGAATTACTTCTCTGGAGTTTTGGCTCCCAGAATCTTTTGTCTGAGTCTCGTTTCCAAACTTCTCAGAGGTTGTTTTGTTATTCCTGCTCAGGTCACATCACTTGTGCCCAGAGCTGGTCAAACAGGCTTTGACTGTCAGTAGCCAGATGCTCCCACCTCTGCTCTGTCTGCAGGTTCCCAGGAGCACAGGGAAATGCTCCAGGCTAAAATCATGACAACACTACCAGCAGCCCTGGCACATACCTTCCAGATGATTTATGGGAACCAGCACTTCATGAATGGGAGTAGCACTCAAAATCTTTCCTTCCTTCACCACTGCTGCTTCTGCCCTAGGACACATGACTGCTTTTCCTGTCCAATGGAAGGGAATCACATCAGCAGCTCCTCTAAGATGAGAGATGTGGTGGCTACATTAGAGTAGCCCCCATGGTGTCACCAGAGCTGTAGACTTGCTTGGAAGAAGTGATTGTCTCAGGGCACTGAAATATCTTATTTCCCATTTAACATTTTATACGTAGAATTCACTCTCACATGTACAGCTTGTGAGATATTGCAGCCCTTCTAAGTCAGGTTAAGGATTCCTTAAGGAATCCTTTGGAGTTTATCCTCTGGGATTTGTTCTCAGCACTTTACAATTGCTGTAAGTAAAACTGCACAAATAACTAACGAGTTACACATGGAACTTTAACTAAGATGTTGTCTTGCCCTTTTCAGTTTTCTCTTTTTTCTTTTGTTGTTCACATTTCTAGAACCTACAGACAGAAAATGAGATCTCTTTCAAGAAAAGCAGAATGCTGCCTCTCTTTTCCAATTTCTTTGTTTTTCAGAGGCAATGAACTGACACTGCAATCAGTCAATACCTAACAAAAGTAAGGTACAATAACACAACAGCAACAGTCTCTCATGCTGTACAATTTGCTAATAAATCCCTTGAGTATCAGGCAGGTTATCTTAGATAGGCTGGCTTCCATGCCCACTCCTCCTGTGTATCATATTTGCCCTAAAAATATTGTGCCAAAATTTACTCTTATACAACTGACCATGAGAAATAAGCTTGACTTTTGCAGGCTTCATATTGCTGATATTTCCCCTTACTCCTCTTGTATAAGCTTTATTTCTTTAAGGGATCTAGTGCACTTTTCACACTCCTCAAAAAATGTATGGTTATTTCCTAAATGAAATAACCAGGGCTTACCTCCCTGATAATGGCAAAAATCAAATTAAATAAAAAGAAGCCTGGACTTCTAGCTATTGTTAAAGAAACCTTTCTCTGTATCACTTTCATATGCTATTCATGGAAGGGAGTAGAGAAGTGGCAGTCAAAATCCACAGCATCCTTAAGAATCCTTGGCTGCAGTTAAACTCCAGGAAAAGTTTCTCTGAACCAATAATCTTCCAGTCTCATCAATGTTCATTTGTCTTTGCTGAACTCTCTGTAAAGAAAGGTGAATCTTCCAGACTTACCTCAGCCTGAGCCATGTAGAAGTTACTGTCTCTTTGAAATATGTTCTGACAGACATGAATTCTAATCAGGCGCAGATGATTTTTCATTCACTGAAGACTTGAACCAAAAAGCAAGAGGTGACAAAGCTCAATCCTACTAATCTTCTTTCCTTACTTTGCTAAACTTAATCAGCAATTGCTGGCACTGACCTTTCTTTCCTTGACATCAAGAAAAGGATGCTCCTACTGAATTAATCACTTCCAGCTTGATGAGGAGGCCTGCACTTCTAGTCAAGTGTGGGATGCAGATAAGGACATGCATTCCCTCTAATGATCAAACACAGGTGACCCCATTGACATCATTTGTGGGGCGCACAAAACCCAGCAATCGAAATTCTGCTGAAGCAGAAAGAAAGTGATTGTTACACCTGTGTAGATCTTTCCCTTCACTTCAGGGAAAGGGGAAGAAAACTTTGCAGATGGAAACAGAATGAAATTACATTCTGAAAATAATGGGGCTTCATTTTCTCAGGCACTTCTTCAATATAATATAATACATATATAATCTTATAATCGGAATTAGTGTTACTTTTTGAAAAAGCTATTTAGAACAGCATATAAAACCTGGAATTCTGACATCCTCCTTTATTCATAAGAAATTCATTCTGAAGTAAGCATGACAATATCTCATTGCTCCTGCCCTGTATGTCTGGCAGCTGCCTAAAAGACCACAAGACTTTGTGATTAGAGAAGTGGCAAGGGCAGAAAAGAGAGTTGAAACATCCCTGAAATGCATTTGCAATCAAAAGGGAACAAAATGTCCCTTGAAAGATGGAAATGAGGACACTGAAATAGTATCTCGTTTTGGTGGTAACCTGGAGAAATAATATTTTTTGCATGAAGTTGTTCATGAGTCCTGCACAGATGCTCTCTCCATCTTCACCCTCCACAAAAGATATAAAACCAAGCTGAATCAGGAGATTTAACTATATTCTGAGTGTTAGTGGGTTTGTTTTTCTCCTTTAAATGTGTCTCCAATTCTGTAAACAGAATGTTTACATTCTTAGTTCATAGTGACAGAAGATCTAAATAAAGACTTGTTACAGGAAAAAAAAAACCAAACTGAGAAGATAGCAAGTCAAGGCACATTATTATTAGCATTAATATTAGTATTATTAGCATTATTCTAGTAATTAGAAAGCCTTGCCCATTAAATTCCCACTTTTTTTTTTTTGTAGGTATTATTGCCATGATCCAGGAAAAGTCTTCTTGAACAGTTCTTCTTGTGAGCATTTCACTGGGGAGACAAGGCTGCCACTAACTGCAGGAGTGATGCTTATGGATGCATCATGGTTCTGCCAGGTCCAGACATCTTTGGTGGGATCTCATTTAAGTTGTTTACAGCACAGACATTTATGTCTGGGCTCTTTATCTAACCACCCTGAGAGGTCAAGGGGAGAGAAAAAGACACTGAATAATTCACTTAAACTCAAGGGGACACTTAAGGACATCAAGACTATCTGCTCGGTAAAAATGTCAAATTCTGTCCAGCAAGCATGAAAAGAGTCCAGGGGAAATACCTGGCAGGCATTTAGACTTAAGCAAAATTAATCTCACCCTTCACTTCAGCAGGTGTTGCATAAATTAAGAGATCACAGACACAGGAGGAACCAGATCACATCCCCCATATGCCTCCAAATATGCTTGTGTGACAAAACAGTGAAAATATTATTACATCATTCCAGTAGCTCTCTACATTTACACCAAAAAGCCCCCATCTGCTGAAGCAGCCATAAAACAGCTGCAGAGGGCAGGTCAGCATTGCTGGGTGTTTGCTGGCTGCTGTATTCTCTGTTTGTGGCAACAAACCAAATGGAGCACAGAAACCCAACAGGCTTTTTTGGCTGGCAGTCAAACTGTGAAACAGTCCCATCAGCTGGGCTGTAGCCAACACTGCTTCTCATGTCAGGTATCCAGGCAAGAAATCAGTCAAGCCTGCAATTTCTGTCTTACCTGTTCCCACCCTCTCAGACTAAGCCAGGCATTTAAAATTCATCACTCTCCTTAACCACTTTTCCTGCCCTGCCTGTGTTTTTCCCCCATATATATATATATATGTACACACACACACATATATATATACACACACATTCTTTGTCAAACATAGCAATCTGAGTGTTATTACCATAGAAATTGTATCAAGAACTCTATAAAAAACCTATTTCCTTTCCTTTACCCTCTCCTTGAAATTATTGTCCAGCTGCTTCAATAGACAAAAAAAAAATCCTTCCTTGCACACATGATTATTATTATTGAAAAGATTAAAACAGTCTGGCTATCATAAAGAAAGAAAAATAGCAACCCACACACAGAGGAGCAACTTCTGCATGGAACCATCCAACCCAAATTCCAGGACATGGCCCCTCCTTGGTAAGAAATGTCTTAGGACACTGCTTCTTTTCCTCTGCCCAAGCAGCCCTGCAGATGGTGAATAAAAAGTAAGGAAAAGTAATAAGATGTTATTAAAAACCAGCCAAACAAATAGTGGGGAAAGCTGTCTGCCTGCAACCTGCCTGTAGCTCAGGAAAATCCATCAGTCTCTAAACTGATTTCCAAAACAAGAGAAGAGACTGGGAAGGGCCAATATTTCAGTGTCTGAGCCATTCTTCAGTTCAGCTGTGCCTGTGCTATTGCACATAAGAATTTATTATGATTTGCACTGAGGAGTGCTAATTCATTATCCCAAAAAATGTCTTGGACAGCTCCATCACACAGCCAACAGATTCATTTCACTCGTGCTTACTTTTTGTGAGGCAAGCTTTAAGAGAACCCTATTGCTTCCTGTACTTTTGCTGAAAATGCATTTAGGCTGTTTTCTCCTAACTTGGGTTTTATTTGATAGGTTCTATGTCCTGATTGTAGCATTTTGCTGCCCATAAAATTGCACTTGGGGAAGAGCTGTTACAAACATTGCATTGTAACAATCCCTCGATTGTTCCGTGCTTGGTGCTTTCCTGATCGAGGCCTCAGTGCTCTATTACCATACAAATTATGTGAGAACGAGAATAGGAAATGGGGAAAAGTGTTTCTGATTGATTATGAAGTTGAAGCTGTTTTAGGAGCAATGTGGGGTAGTTTACCTTGTGACTCATGCAGCTATACAATTCAACACCACCTATCTTATCCATAACGCTGTGATCGAGTCACGCTGTTTTCCTTCAGGCTGCTGCATCTTTGTGAGCATCCACATTGCAGTGGAAACACTCATTTGCTAAAATAACCCTAGGTGTGTCATCCAGAGCTATGTCCTTGGCAATCTCGTGTTACTGTTGAAAGCTCTGAGTCCCTTCTGGCCGGCTTTGATTTCGCTCTGAGTGTCCCTCACCTTCCAGGGAGGCTTTTGGCAAACCAGCGCCAGCTGCACTGTCCAGGCACCCAGGCTGCACACAGAGGGCTCTTCAGATCTGCACATTGGACCTTTGCTGGCCCAAGTGGAAGCCACACAAGCCCCTCTTCCTGGGAAATCTGTGGCTGTCCCTTTTTCTCTTCTTCACTTCTTAAAAGCAGCAAGATAGTGTAGAGATGGAAATTTTCTTCTGACCTCATTTGGATATCAAGGCCAGCCCTGGTATCCTCAGGGAACAGACAAGTATGTGGGTTGAACATGCTGCTTGACACAATTTGTCTTAACAAAAAACACTTGGCTCGTAAAAGCAAACACTTGCTAGGAACTGTGCCAGCTATAATTCCATCACTCCACTGGCCCTATTAAGAACTTTATTTTTAAAAAAAAATTGTCTCCCATTACTGCACACAGCTTTGTTTTCATAACTCGTGCTACTGTCCCAGTGTAGTCGCAAAACCTGCAGTATTAGGAAACCCAGATCTCTCTGTCTTGGGATGGGCCAGGCTGGAAGGGAAGTCACAAGGCCACTTGGTTGAGTTTGTAGTTTCTTTTGACTTGGGGCTTTGAGGGCTTCTATTTTCAGCATGTTGGTAACTTGACACCTTTTTCTGTATTTAGAATGGTTTTGGGAAATGAAGATGAGACACAAAGCTGGAGTTGGAGGCTTGGTTCCTCTGACTAACCATCAGATTTGTTTATTCACTTGTGATTGCAGAGTCTCCTATTGTGGGTGAGCAGGTCTATGTCAGAAAGGATGTGATTTAAATTTTATATCTCAGGGTAAATAGCAATTACTTCAGAGACAATAAGCTCACAAAGCTGCGTTTTCATCACTCTGCAAGTGTAATTATGCCAGACTGATATGAGAAACAGGCACAAGAATTGGATCATTCAGAATTTAAGGTGATTGTTCCTCAACAAAATGGTGGGGAAAAATTGCTGATTATGATAAAAGATGTTCAATATTCATGCTTCCAGAGTAGGGCAAAATATTTTCCAAGGAGCTATTTCTGGGGCAATGATAATTTTTTTCCATCAATAATGCTTTGAATAATACTTCTATGCAGTTCTTTGTGTTAAAGTTGTTTAAACATCTTACCTTATATTTCCATATGAAAATTTATTAACTTTCAAAATACAGCTTACACACTAAATCTCCTGGGTCTAAGGAGAATGACAACAATAATACAATGATTTATTTCTCAGCTCGGGTACCAGCCCACACATTCAGTTCTAAATGAAATGTTCTTCCTTCACTTTTTTAAATATAAAATGTTCATATTTGAGCACCCAGAAAACTCCATTAGGTAAGACTACACTGTGTAAAGGAGGTCAAAATAGCCAATATACCAGAGGAGTCTGTGCTTTAAAAACTTCACTGCTCCTACTGTAGTCCTACCTTATGCAACCAAATACCAGTTACATGAAAAATTGTGATAACGTTGCAAAAGCTGCCAGAGCTCTGAGATGAGCTTTTGTACCAGTAACAATGAACAACACTGACAATGAGCAACACTTTTTTCCTGTTAGAGAAAAAAGAGCAACTCAGCACAGCTAACTTTGGAAAGAACAAGCTGCAACTGTGCTCATCTTGGAGCAATTTAAAGGCGCCTATGAGTTCACTCTGCCCTGGTCTAGGACAAGAACACAGGAAAGAAGTTTGTGATCCTTGTTTCTTAGGGTCTCTCTGATTTGTTCCACCCAGAAGACAGAGGGGAGACATGGTCTGAAAGGCCACCAAGAGCAGAGAAATGACCTGTGGAGGGATGGTGAACTTCAGTTATGGAGCAATGTCAGCAGATCAGCAACTGGGTCACCACTAAATTGATGTAGTCTTACCTTCTGCCTCTGCAAGAGCTGAGAGCAGGGCAGGATGCATCTGGAGATGATAAGTCATCAGCATGCCTAACACCTGGAGTGGTTGCCTGTCACCTGGAAATTTTTCTGTTTAAATCTATGGACTTGGAGTGAAAACTTTCAAGTTATTTCCAAGACTCTCCCTCTGGATTTCCCTCCATCAATGTCCATAGGAAAGATTTTTCATTTTCCCTGTCTTTCTGCTGTCCCACTGCTCTGACATGTTGGATTTTGTTGGACCCTGAGCCCTACTACAAACTTGAGGTGATAATTAAAAAAAAAAAACAATGAAAAAAGCATTACAATAACAGAGCTTTGAATTCCTTTTTAAAACCTTTTGACATGCAGAGGCCTCCCATTGTATATCCAACTCACAGGATAAATTCTGCAGAAATCCAGAGGCTTCATCCCTGGAGAACCAGCCAGAGCATTCCAGCACAGACTAGCACAGAGCCTCACTGCATGCACACAGCTGGCTGGATTTTTCTGCAGACTCTGGGTTTGTCTGCTGCAGAGCAGGATGGACAAATTGCTGGACTGAAATGTGTGACTGAGATATGAATTAGCATCTCCTGACTATTGGTCTGCAAGGAGCAGTCATTGTGGTTAACAATGAAATATCACTTTAGTCTTCATGGTCTTCACCCTTTGTACTAGAGGGAATTTACTTAACCAGGCTTGGAAATGGCAATTGCAATAAGGCAGTGCTCTTTCACCTCCCCAAAGTAAGAAAGAGAGAAAGAAAAGGTTGTGGGTTTGTATCCTTCCCTTCTCATTTAAGCCCGTTTTGTGAAATTACCATAATGCCTTGGATATGCTGGGCTGCATCTCCTAATTGTTCTCAATTCTAGTTCCTCTAAGTAACTGTGCCTTGGTCTGTGCCTCATCTGTTGTACCTTTGTTAGCAGCCTTGCTGGAATCTGTGGCACAATTCATACCTACATCAGCCTATTCACAATTGTCTCTGTGTCTCTCAGTGCTGCTAGTTTCATCTCTTGTTATATTGATACAGTAATGATTGCTGCAGTTCAAAGTCCTGCAGTTTGACTCTTTCTTTTCTGCCAGTCAGTCTATTTTTCAGGTAGGACAGTACAGAGATTAAAATAAAATTATTTTTAAAGCTCAGTGACAGTGCCAGGCTGTATCCTATCTCCTCTTCGAAGCAGAAGCACAAAGGTTATACAATTAAATACTCCAGAAACACATAGAAAAATTTTCCTTTTCAGCCCTTTTGTGTGATTTCTTCTCTCTTTCCAACAGATCAATAGCCTAAATTGACACCCACAAAATCTCAGCCCCATGACATGGGAAGCTCTTCATCTACACCAACTGAAACCTCAGTGAAGCTATTCATTCTCACCCGTGGCTTTGCAGAGACAGAGTCAGAAATCACTCTCAGGGTCAGAAATCTCTGTGAGTAGCACCAGGCCAGGTAATTCACATTTGATCTTGGCACTATTAATTTGCTGCAGGCCCTTAGCCCAGCTTGCTCCTCTGCTGGTCCTTCCTTGGTAGTCCCCAGGTTTGGCTCCACCAGCACAGAGCTGTGCCTTACTGTCAAGGCCAAGATGGGCAGCTCTGGGCAATCATCTCACAGCACTTCCTCAACAATTTCATAGTGAAAAATCATTTCAAACCGTGACAGGTTTTTTTTTGGTTTTCCAAAAGTAGACTACCTAGCAAGTTTTGCTGTAAGAGTGGTTCTAGTCTCAGCAGAGCACCCTCCTGTTCACAGTGTCTGGATCTGCAAAAAGCCTTCTGGGAAGCAGGTCAGAAACTGCCAAAATAATCCATGCTTTTCAAAATCATACAGCAAGTTGTATATGCTAGAGAGGAATCAGGTCATTGCCTGGTGGCAGATGGGCTCCCAAATTCCTGAACCCACAGTGACTGCTGCTTTTTATGGTGCTCCCAGGCACTGTTCTTGCTTCCTGCTCTCTTCCCCTTGCTTTTCCTGCCCTGGAGGCTGCTGCTGCTGCCTCCAAAAGAGCAAATGTGTGCAGGAACAACAGGCTTGTTTCATGGAAACTGTGTCCATGCTGAAGATAAGACTCCTCTTAATGCTTTTGCCAGATCAAGACCAAAACACTGATCATCTTCAAGATTGTTATTGGCCTTGTATAATCCATATGATTGCTGATTAAATCAAGGATATATTGCAATTAGAATAGGGATTAAAATCTCTGATTTGGCACAAGGAAAAATGGGAGCTGAACAAGCGTATAATAAGCAATGAGGAGTCAGGAATTTCCCTTGGGACTAAGTGCTCAGTTCTAAGAATATCCTTGAAAATCCTGACTTTCAGTTCCAGGTTATACACCTCCAAGAAGTGCAAGTGATGCCTGTCAACACTACAGAGCCAGGAGAAATCCTGTTTTCCCTCCTATCCTATTACTCAGCACAGGGTTAGTCATAACTGCCCAAAATAAATGTAACTTTATAACATAAGGCCTTCACTATGCCTTGCTATCCATCTCTCTGGATTATTTAATTATTTCCTTTCCTACCTTACTTGTCCTTCTTTCAGCTTATTGATTTTAAAGCAGTGTCTAGGGCTACCCATTCATGTAAATTAAAAGAAAATAAAACACTTCAGGCTCTTCTATTGTGTTTTCAAGTGAATCAGGAAATGCACAATTATCAAATTTAAAACAATTATCGGAAGCAAAAATCCTTACCAAGACAAGAAAGCCCCACCCAAACTCAAACACTGCATGTTATCTCTTGCTAACATCACCATTAATAATCTTTTACCATATTGGCAGAGGAAAGTAAATGATAAAAACCCTCATCAAGGGTCTAGAAGACAAAAAATAAAATCCTGGAGGTTAAACCTTGGCTTTTTGAGAAGGATGTCAAAGGCAAACTGCAGTAGCTGGTCTCTTTGCTCTACTGAGGGCACAATGCCTGACTTTAACTCCATTTCAAAACAAACCAAAAAAATACTGTTATTTCTCTGGAATTTAAATGACATTTCCTTTACTACAGGAAATACAAGAATGTATTTCTTTTTATATGCAGTTTTGTATGCTCACAATTACCATGAAAGAGAAATATGTATTTTTTTATCATTGTTAGTAATGAAACTTAAAGGTGTTCATTGAATAAAAAACTGACATGAGGTTCAGAAATGAGAAATTTGCAGGCAGGGCATTGATAGATTTTCATATTCCACCTTACAGCAGCAGAAAGAAATAAATTGCTGCATTGTCCTGAATATTTCTAATATTAAAAAGCAGAAAGAGCAATCATTTCAAAGCCTGGAGCAACTCTGCCTTTTTCAGCACATGAGATATTCTCCCTTTCATAAGATTTTCACCATGGTTTCTGTAATATTGCTAAAGTTTCCCCACTGGGACAGTACAAGCCTGGATTAGCATTTGGACTGAGGTCTGGATTATTACATTAGGGATGTTTCAATGCAAAGGATTTGCTGCTGCACCGACCCCTTTTTTATTTTCTTTCTTTTTGACTGACTTGGTTCTAGAAAGTTAACTTGAATTAAAACTCAACCAAACAAAAACCAACAGCTGGAATATATTCTGAAATATGTAAATTTAATTTAGTTCCTCTACAGTCCTGGTTAGAGCAGCTCTGAGAGTGAGCATCTGATGGGAACAATAAGAAGCTATATGTTAATGCATATTCTTCAGTCTATAGAGGGACAGAGAAATTGGAAATGTGTGCTCTTTAAAGGTAAAATCCACAGAGAGAGGCATTACCATTTACATTACTGAGGTGCCCTTTAGTTGAGATCCAAATTTATCTTCCTGAATTACCATCTTTAGGCAATCTATTCTCTCTGCAGGTTGCAAAGTGCTGTTCTGTATGCCCGATACGATGCTGTTTAGTTATTAATATTCACAACAATGTCAAAAAGGGATGTCACTGTTTTTGTTACACACAGTTTTAGTCTTCTTCCTGTCAAAGTTGGGAGTCACACTGGAAAAATTGAGATGGCACCTGGATGTGGTTTGTTTTACTCAGCATCCAAAGGCCAAACAATAAACTTTGTGTGATATCAACTTTAGGCAGCTCAACTGAGCACAACTGGGTTTTGCAAAAGGTTATTTATTGTATTTGCAGGGACTCCCATGGCAGGGAGGAAATGATGCATTTGACTCCATGTTCTCAGAAGGCTAATTTATTACTTTATAATACTATATTATATTAAAGAATACTATACTATACTAAAGAATTCAGAAAGGATACCTACTGAATGCTTAGAAGATAATAATGAAGTCGTGACTCTTTCCTGAGTCCTGACACAGCTTGGCCCCAGTTAGCCAAAGAATGAAAACAACTCACACCAGACTCCAATGAAACAACAACCTGTGGGTAAACAATCTCCAAACACATTCCACATGTGAGCACAACACAGGAGAAGCAAATGAGATAAGAAATTGCTTTCCTGTTTCTGAGGCCTGTCAGCTTCTGAGGAGAAAAATCCTGGGTGAAGGGATTTTTTCAGAGAATGTGAATGCCACAGTTATTGAAGCTTCCTATCAACACATCTTCCTTCCAATTAAACATAATGTTAATAATGACTAGTAACTATCAGTGATACAACACAGTGCTCTAAATGTGGGTCAATATTTCAGCGCTGCAGAGACTTTGGGTTTGCCTCTGAGGTGATAGTGTGGCACCAGAGCTCTTCCCAGGGTTTCTGAGCTGTCACATGGCCACCCATCCACTACATCCATTCATCTTTTGCTACAGCCCTGCCCAAGTGTGCCTACACATAATTTGTCAGAGTGAATGGTACCTGCTCTTGAAAAATCAGATAAAATGAGGTTATCCAGTGAGGTCTTCCCAGTTGTAAAATGAAGTCATTAATTTAGTCACCACATTAGATGATGTTTTGTACTCCCTGAATTCAAGTTTCTTACCATTTTCTGTCTCAAATGTATTTAATTTAGTATGCTGGATGCTCTACCAAGTTGACAATGTCAATGCATCATTCATGCTCCATGAGTTTCACTGGGGACTGCTTCATTTTAGCTTGGCAAAGTCTAGTTGTTTCACTAAGTGCCTTTCTATTTGCTTCATTAAGTGACTTTCAGATCTCAGCATGGACCTAATTCTCCACCCTGCAAACTGGCCTGAGGACAAGGAGCTGATCGCTCTTCCTTGCGTTTCAGCATTTTGTCTCTAAAGTTCTAGCTACAAAGAGATTTCCTCATTCTGTTATTAAAAGAAGCGAGGAGATCTGGAGGTTGGCTCCCACCAGCTGCAGGGAAATTACCAGGTCCAATGTCACAATCTAAGTGATGGCTGCAAGAATTTTCACCCCTTTCATCCCTTTCTGTTGGATGAAACCCTATAATTCTGTGCTTGGGATCCCTGAGTTGATATCATAGGAATTTCCTTATCTGGCATTTGGATACTGAGTAAAACAAAACAAAACAGAATCTCCTTATCCTTCCCCATCCAGAAAAGAATAACCTTGCTCAGGAGGAATCTCGCTTGCGCTTGAGACACAGGAGACAAAATCTTGCAATCACATTCATTCTTTTATCTCTCCATGACTTGAATACATTTAAATCCCAAGTGATGAGAATGAAGAAGAGCAGGAAGGAAAGATTTTTTTAAGGTGACTGAAAAATTATCAACCCCCAACAACATCTCTTAAAGTCTGTCTTAGAAATGGCATCTTACCCTCTCTACAGCCACTGTTCTTCTGCAGAGCTTGCTGGGAAAGATCATGTAGCAGCAGAAAGGTAACTAAAGCCTTGCAGCAGAAGACTGGCAAGAGAGAGGTGGAATTACTCAGTTTTAGTTATCAAAATACTTCAGACTAAAATACTAACAACAAAAGTCTATAAACCCCTGAGAAAATACAAGTAGTGAGACAGAAGTTGACAATTTAGCAAGAGCAAGGGTTAGAGTGTTCTGTGGAGCAATCAAGGACAAAATTTCCCTGTTCCATTGGCTCCTGCCTCACTGACAGACTTGGGAGGGTGAGGAAGGGATGTTGCATCACTCTTAGGCTGTTCAATCATTATCATTCACCTCAAACAAGTATTTAGGGGGCTGTACAGTGGTGGCATTTAAGTGCCAGAGACTATGAAAATCGGAACTGCCCCCATCATTTATCATGTGGCATTGTGCACAATCACTTGGTTCTTTGGATGCTGTCTTCCAGATGTGTCCTTCAGCAGTGAAGGCCCTGAACAGCAAAGCCCTTTAACATTCCTTCCCTTGGTTTGGCTCAAAAAGTCCTTTTCTGTATCACTCACACACTGGCTCTCTTTGCCCATGGACAGGCTAAGTGTGGATCACAATTTCCATCCCAGAGCAACTGTGCTGGTATTTTACCATTTTAAAAAATAACGTCTTGGAAAGCTGACATATTTTGTTTTAACATTTTTGACTGAAATGAACAATGTTGATGTTCCCAAATTAGAATGTTTGTCTTGCTGAACTCAGCTGGAGTTTCAGTTGAAGTCAATTCAAAATGAGCATATCTCTGCCAGTGGTGCTGCAGGCTCCTGGCTTGCCACTTGCTTTGGGATGAAGCTGCAGTGGCCTAGGGGAAGTTCAGGGTGGGATAAAGGAGTCTAGCCTGTAATGGAGCATGAGAAATAAGTCATGTGAATTCTGACATAATAGGATTTGAAGGGTTCAAGTAGAACATATTTCTGAAGAGATGATTATGTCCTGCAGTCATTCTGTCTGGGAGAAGGGATGTACTGGCATGGAAGAGGCACAGCAACAGGACATTCCTACCCAGAGAGGAGCAACTCTGAGTCTCAAACACTGAAACTTGTTGCAGCAGGTCAGCACGTGTTTTATTCCAAAAACAATCCACAGCAAACTTTAAGGAAGAGGAGACAAGTTCATGGTGTGCAAGAAAAAAAAAAAAGCACCAATCCTGAGCCTACTTTACAGTGCCTGTTAGTAGGTCTGAGGGGAAAAAAACAACTAACAGACAAGAGGAGAGCAGCTGATCAGCTGTCTGCTTCTCCCAGGTCCTTCTCCTCCAGCTCCTGCACAAATTGACTCAACATACTCAGGCACTGGGTAGCATACTGAAATATGAACTCCCTCTTTCTCTCTTTCCTTCTCCCTAAAATAATTCCTTCTCACTTGATGTAATTGACTCTTTTTCCAGGGAAAATTATTCTTTATTGAGACTAAATGAGGGCAAAAGGGGAATAAACTGTTAATGTGAGTAGGGGGGTAGGGGGATGTAACAGCTCACTCTCTTGAATACTGATGCTACTGTGGGGCTCTCTATTTTCTGTGACAGGGCTACTCAGTGTGTGTGACTTTGGTAATAACTTGCCCAAAAGTGTCAAAGACCCAGTATCTATGAAATATTCTATTTTTCTCCCATTCCAAATGGTAAAGCAGCACCTGAGATTTCTTGTAGACATTTTCATGCCACTAACTCAATGCTGTGGGAAGCCCACCTTGTCACGGCATGGACACAGGTCCCCTTAGGACTTGGAGAAGAACCAATGAGAGGAGAACAAGAAGTTGAGAGAGAAAGCAAAATTCTCCAAGACAACTACTCAAGTTAAATCAACTAATTCTGAGCAAAATAAAGCACCTGACTTGTGCAGAGTGTGTCAGTTCCTTGAATTACTGTCAGAGCAGAAAGCATTCCATGCTTTAGCATGCACTGTTCATAAGAAAATTGTGCCATCTTGTGGGAAAATGTAGAAAATATCAGACCATACCTTCACATACATTATGCAAAATGAAAGGCGGGTGCTTCCATGATCAGATATTTGAGGGAATATTCAGTAAAGGGAAATCCCCAGCCTGAGCACTGAAGGACCAAAACCTTCAAAAGACAAGTTCAGCTTCCTGACCTAAACACTTATGTGGGCTTTGTAGTTCTAAGACTAAGAAGACAAACTCAGCCAGGTGATTTATTACTGAAAAGTGCCAGTCTGGCAGGTTTTTCCCAGGCGGCTGTGAACTTCCACAGTGGGCTAATTCTTACCCAAAATAAATCAACATAGGCCAGCTAACTCGTACCATCCTGATTTGGAACCTTTTTAAGAAAAGAATATGCAGGTTGATCAGAAGAGACATAAATGAAAATTAAGGGAAAAGAAGACAATCAGCACTGGCAGAAGAAAACTTGTATCATCAGAGCGTCAGTCTCTGTGATTTCTGGCAAAGAGCAAGCCCACAAGACTTTGTATCCACAAGAATCCTGTTGTATTAGCAGTAAAAAATAAAAGCTAGATAATAGCAACAAATGTCTTGGTCAGAGTTCAAACGCTCTACAGCAAATCCTTGGATTATTTATATAGCTGGGAACAGTGGTGCTTTTCAAACAGACATTTGGACATGAATACTACTGGGCTGCTGTTGCTCAGGAATCCTGCTGCAAGAGGCACCATGAGGCAGGAAAGATGAGAGAAAAGGGACTTGAATCTGTGGGGCCAGTGCAGAGAGGCAGAGAAAAAACAGTGGGGAAAGCAGCCCAGTGTCCTAGAGAAGAACAGGTAGTACCAGTCTGTGGCAGAGAAGGGCTGTGCTGTGTCCTTCCTTCTCCAGTGTCTGCAGTGCTTTCCCACTGCTCCAGCCTGGCCCTGGTGTTGTGGAGGGAGCCCGAAGTCCCCTCTGCTCACAGCACTTCAATAATTGCAGCACACTGCTTCTAAAAGGTGATGTTAAGGCGCTCTGGACAGCCCAAGCTGCTCAAGCTTCACAGCTGGGATTTACCCTTTGACAGGAAAAAGCATCAGATGTGTCTTATTAGCTGCACTGCTTTCCCACAGCCCTTTAAATAAGGCAAAGTATGGAAGAAAATTCTTGAATGCAAAAGAAGAAAACAAACATGGGTCAGGACAAGATGCATTGCTCTAAAATCATATTTGGGGCACATATGCTTTAAATATAAAAACAACTGAGAGATGCAGAACAGTGGAAGGAAAAAGGATATTAAAAAAAATAAAAATAAGAGACTGTCGGAAGTCTTAATAAGCAACACAAAAGGAAGTCTGAAAACTTATGTTTTTTGCTGCTTGGAAAGCTTCCCTTTTTTGTTAACAGTCCCTTGAGATATAAGGGAGGGTTCAATGGTAGGGAGAAAATTTTTAGTCTGGTTTGTAATTTTTACATCAAGAATAAGGACAGCACAAAATAAGAAGGTCAAGCATCAAAACAAAAAGAAAGTTCATATGATATGTCCAAAATGTTGACAGAACCTACTTTAAGTAAGAGCAGGTCCATGGAGTAGGGCAGGACTCAAGGCACTGAACTTCAAGCTAAGATGGAGATTCAGTGCATTGTTCCCTGGAGTCAATACAGAGAGAGGGGCTCCAGAGAGCAAAGTAAAGGATTTATCTGCAATGTTTGAAGATTGAATCAGGACTTTGCTGTGGCCACGTTGACACTGGGGATGTTCAGGACCCCAGACCTGCATGCGCTGGTTTGGACTGGGATAAGAGTTAATGTTCTTCACAGTAGCTGGTATGGGGCCATGCTTTGGATTTATGCTGGATGGAAACAGTGTTGATAACTCAGGGATGTTTTGGTAATTGCTGAGCAGAATTTACACAGAGTCTAGCCCTTCCTGCCACTCTCATCACCCCACCAGCAACTGGGCTGGGGCTGCACAAAGGGCTGAGAGGAGACACAGCTGGAATTGGCCAAAGGGATACCTCAGACCAAATGCCGCCATGCTGAGTACATAAACTAGGGGAAGCAGAAGGAAGAGGAACATTCATTTCTACTCTTCCAATTCTCTCTCCCAGCCTCTCGGGTTGCTGTTGATAATTGCTGCCCCGAGATGCGTTGGATGTCTCTGCTTCGGCCCGCACGGCTGAAGAATGAGTCTGGACTCTTCACTTTTCGGTCTTGAGGTTGTTTATTAATTCTTATCTATAAAATTTTCTTTCTGCCCAGCGGAGGTCTGCTCTGTAGGGCAGCCACAGGCATTCTGACTGCCCCCGAGGTGGTGTTGTCCTTTTATTCTCCCAAACTACGTATAACATATTTACACTTAATTCCCAATACCTATCACCTATGCTAGACAGTGCACTTCTACTCTAGACCAATCCCAAAGTGCCAAAATCACTGCAGAAAATCGAGAACAAGAAGAAGAAAGGCTAGACACTCCCAAGTTCCTCCATCTTGTCCCCATAAGCCCCATTTCAAAAATCCTAAAATCTACATTTTCACCCTGTGATCATTTTGTTATTACACTATTCAAACCTGTGTGACTTTCAGGTCCTCATACAAAGTGGGAAACTTGCTCCAGGGGTCAAGATCAAACCCCCAGGTGTTCTGGGCAGCATGCCAGGGTCTCCAAGCCCCCCGGTGGGGTCCTCAGCAACTCTGGACACCCGGAGGGATGTACTGAGTTCCGACACCAGCCTACCCAGGGGGAATGAGCAGTTGTGTGGTTAAACCTTGGCATTATGTCTAGTCCAAAGTAAAACTGCACGTTAATGTATTTGCAGGCACCCTGATGAAGGCAGGAATGATGAATCTGACTCCATGTTCTCAGAAGGCTAATTTATTACTTTATTATAATATACTATAAAGAATACTATACCATACTAAACTAAGGAATACAGAAAGGATACTTACAGAAGGCTAAAAAGATAATAATGAAAACTCGTGACTTTCTCCAGTCTCTACACAGCTTGGCCCCAACTGGCCAATGAGTGAAAACAACTCACAGCAGAATCCAATGAAACCATCACCTGTGGGTAAACAATCTCCAAACACATTCCACATGTGAGCACAACACAGGAGAAGCAAATGAGATAAGAATTGTTTTCCTTTTCTCTGAGGCCTGTCAGCTTCTCAGGAGAAAGATCTTGGGCGAAGGGATTTTTTCAGAGAATGTGAATGCCACAGCACCTGGTGTATTTGCGCTCTCAGCAATGTATTCTTCACCTCATTGCTGTGTCCTGGCTGTGTCAAGCTGTTGCTCATGTGTTTGCTGAGGCAGCACAGCTTGAAGTGAGCCTGGACAGAGTGCTGAGCCACAATAATGCTGTCCCCAGGCTGACTCAGGCATGGAGAGCTCTGAAAGTTTGGGGTTTTTGGCAGAGCATCTCCTTTGCTTGGGGTTACCAGGAAGGGCAGAGAATGACAAGCATCAATTAGACCATCCTCTCAACCAAAGCTGCCTTGTGGCACACAGGATTACCCACTGGCATGCAGGAAAAGCAGAGCCAGCCTTGGCAACAAAGCTCTTGGCACCTGCAGCCTTCATACTCAGGGCAGCCATGAAGGTGCTGGTGTTGCTGGTGCAGGAGGATGTCAGCCTGTACCAGCCCCAAATCCTTCACAGCAAAGTGCAGCAGGGGTTTGTTAAAGCAGACAGAACAGAAAATGAGCCACAAAGTTGGGATCTGGTCCTGATACTGAGACAAAAGAGAGCAAGACAGAGAATTAGCAAGGAGTCAGCTTCAGCACCATGCTACAATAGGCTTTTTTACATGGGAAGATAGGTTATGTAAACCTATCCTAACACACCATGCATTGGTGAGCTTCACTTAGGAAGGCTCAGGCTTTTAGCTCTATTAATTGGGGCTTCCTCTGATGACAGCATCAACTCTGCTGAAGGAAATGGGAATGTATTTGAATAAAGACCTAATCAGGCCAGTAGCAACTACATATTCCCACTGCTGAATGGCCTCTTTGTCAATTCAGCACAGATGTTTGATTGTATCCTGGTTGCTTGGCTTCCTTTTCATGCACAGCCTAACTAGTGTGATTTAAAAAAATTGCAATAACATTCCTCCATATTTGCTTTAAATTCGTCCCTGTTGGTTTTGACCTTTCTGAAAATAAAACTACATGCGAGTTTTGACTAAGAAACATTTTTAATTCCTATAGTCTCTGACTAAAGCAGGACCTTGAGACCATTCACTGAGCTTGGGGAGCCCATGACAAGTGCTGGGGAACAGACAGAAAGGTCTTTGGAGGAAAGAAAATATTTACAGGTTCAGAGCTCCCAGTTCATCATAAGCTGTCATGGGCCACTAGTTGATGTTCACTGGCTACATCCTGTACCTCTCATTCTTTGTTTCTCCTGGCAATAGATATTCTATTGGCCCCTTTCCCAGTCCAAGCTATTCAACTTAAGACAGTGCCAAACCACCAAATTTGATCCAATTTTAATCTCCCAAAGCTTGGGATAGGGTTTTACTCTCATCTCTTGTTATAAGATTTCTTCTCATGACAAAATTACTCCTTTCAAATATTCAGAGTATACAAATTGTTGCTGTCAAATCCATTATTTGAAATACATTATTTCAATTATTTTCCTTTAGGTTTTTTTTTGTCTAGCCCATGAAGAAATGACATATAAGTCCACTGATACTTGCCTCTTCTGACTTTCAGCTGGATTTATTGCTTCATTTCCTCCAGAGTCCTGACAACCTCCCAGCCACAGGAGTTTTAACAGGCTCACTTCTAAGGCAGACCATCTCTTTTCCCTGCCCCAGCTCTCTAGGAAAACTGCCCTCTACTCTTCCCAGTGACAGGTTCTGCTTGAATACCAGGTTGTTTAAAAAAACCAACCAAACAAAAGAAAACAAACAAACAAAAAAACAGCTGCAGCAATTTTACATGGGCCTCACAGCCCATGGTCACAGTATGGGGGAGCCAATGAAGGTCCCAGAAAATGGGTAAAGGTGTGGGACTGATCACCTTATCCAATAGCCACCAGCAGATGATGGAAAGAAGTTATATGGTTTAAACCAGTTCATTGAGGATTTAAATCCAAACTCCAACCTTATCCAATAGCCACCAGCAGATGAAGGAAAGAAGTTATCATATGGTTTAAACCAGTTCATTGAGGTTTTAAATCCAAACTCCGACTATTTGGCAATTTTTCATCTTCCAGAAAGGAAAAGTAGGTGACCTTATTTCAGCTCATAGTAGTTTCCACCAGCCCCAGCACATTGTGTAAGAGAGCTTCTCCCTTTTCTGCACTGGTGCTGGCATCTGCTTTGTGAGGCTGGATCCAGTTGGTGCTAGGTTGTGTTATGGATGAATTGCACAGGCACTTCTCAGTCTGTGTCCTTTAAACCACATCGTTTTTGAGAAGTAGACCACAGAATTTTTCTTGGCTGGAGTCTCCCAGACTGTCTTGAGAATTTAGTCTTGCCAGATATTGTTATCCTGATCGGTGAAACTTTTCACTGCACTCAATTCCCTCTGCAAAGCAAGCAAGCTCAGGCCTGTGTATTTCCAAAGACTGAATGTTATGTAGGATTTGTGCTGAAAACTCTGTGCTGGATTTATGTGTCCTATGAACACCTCCATGATTCCACAGATGCACATTTAAACCTTTGTGCTGTTCCCCAGACACCTGCAAGCACCATAGATTATACTATGTCCTTTATGTTCTCCCATCAAGAGGTACACTCCATATCAATTTTCTTGTCTTTTGATTAGACTTTTTTAAAATTTGGATCCATCTTTTTTCCACATGGTTGTTTTTTAGCCAAATTCATCTACAGATGAGTTTAGGAAAGAAAAAAGGCTGCACAGCAGTGCTGCAATTGTTCCCCTACAAGGCCCTAGGATGATTATACTGATGGTAGAGCACTCTCCCCCTTTGTCTCAGCTCTCAGCGAAAACAGATACCCCCAAGTTTCACATTTCTCTTTCCATGGCCTTTATTCCCTTCACAGGCCATGAAAAAAATATTTTCTTTACACAGAGATGACATTATATCTCCTGACCCTAAAGCAAGTCTCTTGACCTTACAAATGTTCCTTAATGTTTTCACATGTGCAGTCCCCCAGTTTCAGTTGCAGTGCCAATGCACTGGTGCTCAGTTCACAGGATCAAAGACTGAGACAGTCACGAGTTGCGTGACAGATGACAAAGTGTCAAAACTGTTTACATCAGGATGAACTTTTAAGTTATTTAGAGATGTAAACATGCGGGGAAAGACCAAAATAATTTTTGAAAGGCCTTCTCGTGTTTAGGAACAAACCCACAAGATTTTAAAGGTTCCAGACTGCAAAAGGACATAGAAATTTAGCTAAGTACCAATCTTATGGCCTGATAATCTGCTGCTGGTCTGAAGAAACTCCAGCAGAGTTTCCCAACACAGAGTTGTTAAGGTACATCCTGCACAGTGGCATTAGTCAGTTTTCTGATGTAGGTGTAATTTTCCTTGGACTCACTGAACTATGCCAGGACTAGAGAAAAGTAGTAAACGTTATTCCTCCACTGAGTTAAAGGGGGCAAAGTGAAGAAAAAAGAGGATTTCTTGGCTGAATACTTTGGGTTACTTTATAAAAGAATAACTATTTCATCAAATTTGCTTTAGCACCTGTGTGAAAATATAAGCCTTCACTTAGAAGAGACAAGTCTCCAGTTCCTAACTCCAGGATTGTGTCTTTTTAGTAGATTAAAATCATGATTCCCATCCTTTGGTATTTGGCTGAGTGAGCCAGAACAAGGTTTTTCTGCCTGTCTGAGAGGAAGGGCACATGCCACCACCCTGCCTGTGTCACTGCACTGCCTGGGACATGATGGGATTTTGCACCCAGTCCCACAGTAAATGCAACAAACCTGACTCCAAGTGTTGCTCCTTGACATGCATTCAGTAAATCATCAAGAAGTCCTCACCTTGAGGGTTTATTTATGACACATTAGCAAGCATATTTTTATTGGGTTTACAAATAATTATTTATTGGTTTTCCATTTAGTCCCTGAGGGGCTGAATTTTTTTATTTTATCACGGCTTAGTGTCACTGAGCAACTGCTATTGTTGAAAACCTTATTAAAAGTATTTTCATATCTTTCTGCCTTTATTTATAACAATACTTATTGGAGCAGTTAATAAATTAATAAGTTAGTAAGTTAAAAGCCAATACCTACCTACTGCTTAGGGCTGCTTTTTATTGTTGCTTTTTGAACTGTGGCCAGGTTAGTAATTCATATTTAGTATCCATTCTCCGGTGTCCTGATCTCAGCAGGTAGGGAGAGTGAGAAACACCCACCTCAGAGAACTCAAATCTTTCACATTATCTGCACACCAACACAGACTTGGCAATGAGCAGTTGTAGCAGCAAGGGGAAGCTGGGGTGATTTTGGGTAAGACAGGAGCAAGGGCTTGTTATCAGCGAGCATTCACAAGGCAAGCTGCTGAGAAATGCGTGTGGGTTGGGGATTTTTTGGTTCTTTGTTTTCAAGAGGAAGCAGATGTAAAGTTCAAATATTAATTTCCAGCCTAATCCGTGCCTGGCAGAGAGGAGGTTCCAGGCTCTTTGCCTGCTGTATTGCCCTGCCCAGGGAGACCTTTCTGTGCCTGCTGTTCCTGGGAGAAGGGGGGAGAGTCACCCTCTGTGCTTCCCTGGCAGGGTGGAGCTGCTGTCCTGCAGCTGGCACCGAGTGTGACACCTCCAGAACAGGAACTCTTGGCACAGCAATCCTTGGAGCTGGGACATTAAATCCTGTTAACACTGCTTCCTGAGGAGCAGAGTGAGCTCAGATCTCACCTGCTGGTGCTGCAGTTTAGAGCAGCACTTTTGTGCTGCAAGTGGGAAGGATGCTTTGTGATCATGTGAAGTCCCAGGGGTAGTAGGAAGGGAAAACGTGACAAAGAATAATCCTCTGCCAAGGAGCTTGCAATTTAAATACAAGCCCATTGTTTCAGGATTTAAAGGGATTAGTGCCATGCAACCTGCACACTGGGCAGGCTAACTGTGGCCTGCCTGGTCACCCTTCCCAGCCATCACCTCACTTAAAGGACCCTGTGTGGAGGGGAGGCACCACAGCTGTTTTTTGCTCTCTGACAGATCCATGCATTGCGCTCCTTGTACAATCAGGATAAATAACTTGTACCTCAGGTTATCTCAGCAGGTCCAGCACAGGCTGAACAGCGTATTTCTGAGATTTTCAGTAGGCATATGGCTCCCCAGTCTCTATCCTTAGCTGATTCTCCAGGCCTTGCAACTTGCTGCTTTTTGGAGAGCACAGCTCCTTCAGTTGTGATTCCTCCTGAGTCACAACAATCACTGCATAAACTGTGCCCTCCACACCCTCTCAACAAGATTCTCCTGCTTCAGGGCTTCTTTGAGGAATGATCTCAGGACTGGCAGAGCAGATGACTAGCTGGAGTTTGGTACCTGAAAATAGACTCATCCTGCAATTATCCACACACACTGATGCAGCCAAGTTGCTTTCTTTAAAAGGGAACTTTTCCATAGCACCACATTTTTCTAGCTTATTCCTTTCTCATCCCCCATTAAGGCACATTCTCTCTTCTGTCTTGCAGTCTTTCATAACTTTATCAACTAAAAGTGATTCACAGTATTAAAAATTGTCACACTCAGGTTATTCCATGTTTATCACGGTAAAAGTAGATATATTTCCTTTAATAACTAAAACACATCCCTCTGTTGACTACCACTATTATCCTGTTTAGAGGGTGGCTATGCTTAAGGAAGAGTTTCTATCACTCATGGTATCCCAGAAACTATTCTTACATAAAACATCAAGCACCATTTCCATGTGAAGCTTAGAAGTATTCTTTTCTGGATGTGAAAAGAACAGTATTTTTCTTTTCCAGCATTTTTTATCCAGACACAGGGCTTTTAGGGTTTGTTTACTCTATAACAGGTGGAGTCAGTGTTCTGTAGTTACCTTTCCATGGAATTAGTTTGAGCTGGGGTGATCACCCAGGAATATGAAAGTGAAATAACAGTGCTTCAAATAAGACAGTGCCTAGGTTCACTGCTTTATGAGGTTTGTAACTTAATTACCAGCATGTAGATCAGCAGTGCTTCAATGTTCTAGGTGAATCTGCTTTAACAAGAGGGCTGGACTAGATGATCTCTAGATGTCTCTTCAACACCAACCATTAATGACTCTGATACAGCAATATTGTAATTTATGTAACAATTAATTCAGTGATTTTTAATATATATATAAATAAATTACATCTAAAATAAATTACTAAGTACTTCAGCTCTTTCATGCAAAGAATGGAGATGTTATATTTGGTTTCATGTAAAAGATTCACGTTCAACTTCCCAGAATAAAAGTCCAAAGGTAACTGGAGAGTAGCATTGTGGGTATGTTTGGACAATTACTTGAAATCAAGGACATGTAAAGAACACGTTTATTTCCAGCTTTACACCACCTTCATTTTCAGTGCTGTTTGAAGAGGGCAAGTACAACAATAAACATTCTGATTGCCACTTCAAGCTCACAAGAGGTGTCCAATATTATTATTGCAATGGGTCTTAAAAGCACATAGCAGATATTAATATCTTCTTTCATTTCATTGCTGCATTTACTGAAGCAAGAGTTTTATGAGAATTTGGTATTGTTGTCACTGACCTTTCCTGCT
>NW_005054557.1:50087-52355 GCF_000277835.1 Geospiza fortis | reverse complement strand
CGCCATATTCACCATCAGTCTTTCTTTCAACAGCATCTGTTTAAGGAAAAATGAATCTTTTATTTATTCTCTTTATAGCTTAATCTTTTTCCCTCCCATTATTATTTTAGCTTAATAAAAGGCTTTTTTAAATGATCAGGAACCATGCCTGTGAAATGCACCATGTGGGAGCAGAAACAGACCCAGAATGCAGATAAGCCTTAAAAGAGAAGTATTTTACAAAACAAAGCAGCCAAAAAGAAAAAAGGAATTTTTTTTTTCATTATACCCCATCAAATATGGTTTCCACTAAATGACAGAGAACAGAGAGAACTAGAGAAGACACTGCACTAGTGAAAGACAAATGGCTTTTTCTACTTGTAATTTATGCTTGGGGTTACAATGCAGGAAATACTTAAGCCTGCTGTGATTCAAGGTTCACATGAAAGCAAGCAAGTCCTCTGATTTAAAAGGAAATAAACCACTTCAATCTCAGGTTATCAACTGTGGCAGTGATGGGAATCTTCTCTCCTTGTTTCTGCATTCATGATGTTTCTTTTACACATCTTTCTATAAAGAGATGTTCAGCTATCAACATGAGAGTTCCAATAATCTTGGAACACAGAAGAATTATAGGGAAAAAATGGCCTCACATGAAACAGGCTATTACATCCCAATTTTCCATCCAATTCTTCAGTATCTGAGACACCCCTTAAGAAGGTCCACACTTAATGCATTATCATAACCTAGTTGTATTACAGTCTAAGAGCTCTGAAAATGCTCTTCACCCCCGAGTTCAGCAATTATTGATACTGCTATAAAAGCAATATCCCGGACATGAAACACCCAAGGCCATTTAGTGCTATAAAACAGCACATCTGCTGAGTGGTTGGGAAGGACAGTGCAGACTTGCTGTCATGGAATAGTTCCATCAATGCAGTCAGCCTAGGAATGACTGTAATCAAAAGCAACTGATTTACCCTGCTGAAAATTATTAAAAACTTTCATTCTTACTATTGGTCTTATGAATGCTGTCATGCACTGTCATGAGAAGGGTGCCTTTAAATAGCTCATGGCATTTCCTGTGTCAGAGCTATTTCCAGAATCCATGCTTCCCATATTTCAGAAGGATCCTTCCCAGAAACACAGATGTGATTCATCAGCTGTTCGATGTGTATAATGATAAAGGGCCATTTCCCATGCAGGGAATGTTTATCTAGGAAATGTCTTTGTTCTTCTTTGTGCTCATGCAATTCCTCTGTCATACTACAGTGTATTTGTACAATCAAAAGTTTTACCCACTACATCAACAACTAAAAAGTTTTTTAAAAAAATGGGCATGTAACCTGACAGTTTAGACACTCTAAGCTGGGTCTGTTCACACCATTCTATGAGGTCACAGAATCATAGAAGAATTCAGTCCCGAAGGGACTCTGGGGAATCACCTAGTCTATTCTCTTCCTCAAACCAGGACTACTTTCAAAGCTAAGTCCAAGGAATGCAGGAAGCACCAAACATCTCAGGTATAACTACTGGAGCTGGAGCCAAGAAACATCTGCTCATGTAGGTCTCATAAAAAGGAAACCCAAAAAGCATCTTGGGAGGAAAGTGAAGTTACCTGCTGGTTTGAAAGGAGCCACTCAGCCACTGGGTGTGCCATTGATTCAAACCAGGATTCTCCAGTGGGATGCCAGTCAAGTGTTCCATATGGACATTAGCCTCTGCATCCTGGCACAAGCTCCCTTGCTGTTAAACCAGAGTCCCTAGATGTCAAAATTTCTCTTCACCCATTCTCTGGCCCATAAGTGGGGTTCCCTATACTGGGAGCTGTGTCAATCTGCCAGTACTCACCCAGAAGAAAGAATGGAAAAAGTTACATGAGGCTGGGTCTTCAGCCCAGCATGGCAAAATATTTTCTCACCAATATAATGTCCCTTTTTCCTAGCTCAGAAGTGAACCACACACAGATGGGTTTACTGCTCCTTACAAAGGTTTTTGGAGCCTTGAAGGCAGTAATAACACAGCTTCACCACGATTCTTACATAGATATGAAGCATCTTGAGGTATAAAGATCTAAATTACCAGTCTTACTTTGCTAGAAATACATGATCAATTATCTTTCTGCTTCAATGGTGTTTGCAATTTCAAAGCTGTAAGTAAAAAGAAAATGCAGGCTCTTTGTATGTATACTGCTCAATTACAAAATGAGTTAATGAACCCGAGAGTCTTAAAACACAAGACATTTACAAATGAACATAGAAAGCAGAAAGGCACCAAGTGCAATTCTTG